>NW_027636912.1:122500-127500 GCF_951216825.1 Electrona antarctica | reverse complement strand
CCGGGTTCAAATCCCGGACGAGCCCTACTTTTGACGCTGCACTTCACCATCCCTCGCCTTAGTTCATGTCTTGGAAATAAGTATGTTGTAGCCTGGAAGAAGACAACATAGAACCTCAGCAACGACTAGCAGACATTGTCAATTATGAACCACAAAGCTGCAGTTTTCTATTGATTTTCAATGGAAGCCTTCAACATGACACTACAAAGTGACACCCAACGTTTGTACCTGTTGCACAGACAATAAAGCTCCGTAGTCGGCAGGACTCGAACCTGCGCGGGGAGACCCCAATGGATTTCTAGTCCATCGCCTTAACCGCTCGGCCACGACTACCGCTGATACCTGTAGGCACACCTGTTCAGCAATTTTGGGTGAACACAAAGAGGAACTTGAACCCACAACCCAAGCAATCTTCTGAAAGTTGATTGATGGGTTAAATTGACCCTCCTATCTCCATTACCTGCATCATCTCTGACATCTTCAAGAAAGCCACGAGTGCAACAGACAGCTTTGTGAGAGTAAATATTACAGTGAATACAGGGCTCGTTGGTCTAGGGGTATGATTCTCGCTTAGGGTGCGAGAGGTCCCGGGTTCAAATCCCGGACGAGCCCCTCCAGGTCACCATCCTTCCAAAGTGATTCTGAACAGTCAATCTTCTGAGCAGATTGGGTCAAAGGTTGTTTCTTACATAGTTGGAAAATGCTGTGTTCACACATTCTTCAGTCTGGAACTAAATCTATTTCGTGCAAAAAACGACTTTGCTACACACCACAATGTACTTGACCAAATCTTTTTTCAAAGAGATTATAATTGCAGTAAATAGAATATGGCCTCATTAATACAGCTTCAAACAGCCGTGTGAGACTGAAGATGGAAAGGTAAACAAGGCTCGTTGGTCTAGGGGTATGATTCTCGCTTCGGGTGCGAGAGGTCCCGGGTTCAAATCCCGGACGAGCCCTTAGTTACTCTGTCCAAAAACTATAATATGGGAATGTTATCAGAGAATACGTCAAATCTGGTGAATACATCCCTTGCTGAGAAATGTCTTCACCAATTAATTTGTAAAATTGTCTAGTAACACATCACAAAGGTTGAAATTCAGATTCCATGGGGAAATCTGAGACGGCTGCTGAAAGTTGCGATACCACCTTATACAGGCAACATTTTCAAATTTGAATTCTGCTTTAAGTATCATGTTAGGGGTCAAACTAAGGGAATAGCTTTACACGTTGTAATTGTAATGTATTACATTTCACAGTTATAAAGTCTCCTGAGAGACTAACAAAAATTGCCATGGCTGACTATATTTCAAGTCATCCTGGCGGGGTATTGGGTAAAGTTTTCAACTAGCAATAATCACGTCTCAGTAGGACTTCATTGACTATGAAATTGCCGCTGCGCAAGAGTACTATTGAGAGGTCACATGATTCTATGACTCCTGAATGTGTAGTCTCTTCCAGCGTGGTGCCCAGCTGATACTTCTCAGTAGGCCTATAGGCTATTGTCACATATGCAACGGCCGATCGTTAACGCCATGCACAAGATGAAGATGGTTGTGATTTGTTTTGGGTAAAGACAAAGGGGGACTTGAACCCACACCCCAAGCAACATTTGAAAGTTGATTAATGGGTTAAATTGACACTCATATCTCCATTACCTGCTGCATTGCATCTTCAAGAAAGACACATGTGCATCAAACAGCTGTGTTACACGGAAGATGCCAAAGTAATCAAGGCTCGTTGGTCTAGGGGTATGATTCTCGCTTTGGGTGCGAGAGGTCCCGGGTTCAAATCCCGGACGAGCCCTACTTTTGACGCTGCACTTCACCATCCCTCGCCTTAGTTCATGTCTTGGAAATAAGTATGTTGTAGCCTGGAAGAAGACAACATAGAACCTCAGCAACGACTAGCAGACATTGTCAATTATGAACCACAAAGCTGCAGTTTTCTATTGATTTTCAATGGAAGCCTTCAACATGACACTACAAAGTGACACCCAACGTTTGTACCTGTTGCACCGACAATAAAGCTCCGTAGTCGGCAGGACTCTAACCTGCGCGGGGAGACCCCAATGGATTTCTAGTCCATCGCCTTAACCGCTCGGCCACGACTACCGCTGATACCTGTAGGCACACCTGTTCAGCAATTTTGGGTGAACACAAAGAGGAACTTGAACCCACAACCCAAGCAATCTTCTGAAAGTTGATTGATGGGTTAAATTGACCCTCCTATCTCCATTACCTGCATCATCTCTGACATCTTCAAGAATGCCACGAGTGCAACAGACAGCTTTGTGAGAGTAAATATTACAGTGAATACAGGACTCGTTGGTCTAGGGGTATGATTCTCGCTTAGGGTGCGAGAGGTCCCGGGTTCAAATCCCGGACGAGCCCCTCCAGGTCACCATCCTTACAAAGTGATTCTGAACAAGTCAATCTTCTGAGCAGATTGGGTCAAAGGTTGTTTCTTACATAGTTGGAAAATGCTGTGTTCACACATTCTTCAGTCTGGAACTAAATCTATTTCGTGCAAAAAACGACTTTGCTACACACCACAATGTACTTGACCAAATCTTTTTTCAAAGAGATTATAATTGCAGTAAATAGAATATGGCCTCATTAATACAGCTTCAAACAGCCGTGTGAGACTGAAGATGGAAAGGTAAACAAGGCTCGTTGGTCTAGGGGTATGATTCTTGCTTCGGGTGCGAGAGGTCCCGGGTTCAAATCCCGGACGAGCCCTTCCAGTTACTCTGTCCAAAAACTATAATATGGGAATGTTATCAGAAAAAACGTCAAATCAGGTGAATACATCCCTTGCTGAGAAATGTCTTCACCAATTAATTTGTAAAATTGTCTAGTAACACATCACAAAGGTTGAAATTCAGATTCCATGGGGAAATCTGAGACGGCTGCTGAAAGTTGCGATACCACCTTATACAGGCAACATTTTCAAATTTGAATTCTGCTTTAAGTATCATGTTAGGGGTCAAACTAAGGGAATAGCTTTACACGTTGTAATTGTAATGTATTACATTTCACAGTTATAAAGTCTCCTGAGAGACTAACAAAAATTGCCATGGCTGACTATATTTCAAGTCATCCTGGCGGGGTATTGGGTAAAGTTTTCAACTAGCAATAATCACGTCTCAGTAGGACTTCATTGACTATGAAATTGCCGCTGCGCAAGAGTACTATTGAGAGGTCACATGATTCTATGACTCCTGAATGTGTAGTCTCTTCCAGCGTGGTGCCCAGCTGATACTTCTCAGTAGGCCTATAGGCTATTGTCACATATGCAACGGCCGATCGTTAACGCCATGCACAAGATGAAGATGGTTGTGTTTTGTTTTGGGTAAAGACAAAGGGGGACTTGAACCCACACCCCAAGCAATATTTGAAAGTTGATTAATGGGTTAAATTGACACTCATATCTCCATTACCTGCTGCATTGCATCTTCAAGAAAGACACATGTGCATCAAACAGCTGTGTTACACGGAAGATGCCAAAGTAATCAAGGCTAGTTGGTCTAGGGGTATGATTCTCGCTTTGGGTGCGAGAGGTCCCGGGTACAAATCCCGGACGAGCCCTACTGTTGACGCTGCACTTCACCATCAATCGCCTTAGTTCATGTCTTGGAAATAAGTATGTTGTACCCTGGAAGAAGACAACATAGAACCTCAGCAACGACTAGCAGACATTGTCAATTATGAACCACAAAGCTGCAGTTTTCTATTGATTTTCAATGGAAGCCTTCAACATGACACTACAAAGTGACACCCAACGTTTGTACCTGTTGCACAGACAATAAAGCTCCGTAGTCGGCAGGACTCGAACCTGCGCGGGGAGACCCCAATGGATTTCTAGTCCATCGCCTTAACCGCTCGGCCACGACTACCGCTGATACCTGTAGGCACACCTGTTCAGCAATTTTGGGTGAACACAAAGAGGAACTTGAACCCACAACCCAAGCAATCTTCTGAAAGTTGATTGATGGGTTAAATTGACCCTCCTATCTCCATTACCTGCATCATCTCTGACATCTTCAAGAAAGCCACGAGTGCAACAGACAGCTTTGTGAGAGTAAATATTACAGTGAATACAGGGCTCGTTGGTCTAGGGGTATGATTCTCGCTTAGGGTGCGAGAGGTCCCGGGTTCAAATCCCGGACGAGCCCCTCCAGGTCACCATCCTTCCAAAGAGATTCTGAACAGTCAATCTTCTGAGCAGATTGGGTCAAAGGTTGTTTCTTACATAGTTGGAAAATGCTGTGTTCACACATTCTTCAGTCTGGAACTAAATCTATTTCGTGCAAAAAACGACTTTGCTACACACCACAATGTACTTGACCAAATCTTTTTTCAAAGAGATTATAATTGCAGTAAATAGAATATGGCCTCATTAATACAGCTTCAAACAGCCGTGTGAGACTGAAGATGGAAAGGTAAACAAGGCTCGTTGGTCTAGGGGTATGATTCTCGCTTCGGGTGCGAGAGGTCCCGCGTTCAAATCCCGGACGAGCCCTTCCAGTTACTCTGTCCAAAAACTATAATATGGG
This sequence comes from Electrona antarctica, assembly GCF_951216825.1. Taxonomy (NCBI): domain Eukaryota; kingdom Metazoa; phylum Chordata; class Actinopteri; order Myctophiformes; family Myctophidae; genus Electrona; species Electrona antarctica. The sequence continues at coordinate 122,942 of NW_027636912.1, read as the reverse complement.
AATGTTATCAGAAAAAACGTCAAATCTGGTGAATACATCCCTTGCTGAGAAATGTCTTCACCAATTTATTTGTAAAATTGTCTAGTAACACATCACAAAGGTTGAAATTCAGATTCCATGGGGAAATCTGAGACGGCTGCTGAAAGTTGCGATACCACCTTATACAGGCAACATTTTCAAATTTAATTCTGCTTCAAGTATCATGTTAGGGGTCAAACTAAGGGAATAGCTTTACACGTTGTAATTGTAATGTATTACATTTCACAGTTATAAAGTCTCCTGAGAGACTAACAAAAATTGCCATGGCTGACTATATTTCAAGTCATCCTGGCGGGGTATTGGGTAAAGTTTTCAACTAGCAATAATCACGTCTCAGTAGGACTTCATTGACTATGAAATTGCCGCTGCGCAAGAGTACTATTGAGAGGTCACATGATTCTAT
>NW_027636912.1:0-115000 GCF_951216825.1 Electrona antarctica | reverse complement strand
TTTGACGCTGCACTTCACCATCCCTCGCCTTAGTTCATGTCTTGGAAATAAGTATGTTGTAGCCTGGAAGAAGACAACATAGAACCTAAGCAACGACTAGCAGACATTGTCAATTATGAACCACAAAGCTGCAGTTTTCTATTGATTTTCAATGGAAGCCTTCAACATGACACTACAAAGTGACACCCAACGTTTGTACCTGTTGCACCGACAATAAAGCTCCGTAGTCGGCAGGACTCTAACCTGCGCGGGGAGACCCCAATGGATTTCTAGTCCATCGCCTTAACCGCTCGGCCACGACTACCGCTGATACCTGTAGGCACACCTGTTCAGCAATTTTGGGTGAACACAAAGAGGAACTTGAACCCACAACCCAAGCAATCTTCTGAAAGTTGATTGATGGGTTAAATTGACCCTCCTATCTCCATTACCTGCATCATCTCTGACATCTTCAAGAAAGCCACGAGTGCAACAGACAGCTTTGTGAGAGTAAATATTACAGTGAATACAGGGCTCGTTGGTCTAGGGGTATGATTCTCGCTTAGGGTGCGAGAGGTCCCGGGTTCAAATCCCGGACGAGCCCCTCCAGGTCACCATCCTTACAAAGTGATTCTGAACAAGTCAATCTTCTGAGCAGATTGGGTCAAAGGTTGTTTCTTACTTAGTTGGAAAATGCTGTGTTCACACATTCTTCAGTCTGGAACTAAATCTATTTCGTGCAAAAAACGACTTTGCTACACACCACAATGTACTTGACCAAATCTTTTTTCAAAGAGATTATAATTGCAGTAAATAGAATATGGCCTCATTAATACAGCTTCAAACAGCCGTGTGAGACTGAAGATGGAAAGGTAAACAAGGCTCGTTGGTCTAGGGGTATGATTCTTGCTTCGGGTGCGAGAGGTCCCGGGTTCAAATCCCGGACGAGCCCTTCCAGTTACTCTGTCCAAAAACTATAATATGGGAATGTTATCAGAAAAAACGTCAAATCAGGTGAATACATCCCTTGCTGAGAAATGTCTTCACCAATTAATTTGTAAAATTGTCTAGTAACACATCACAAAGGTTGAAATTCAGATTCCATGGGGAAATCTGAGACGGCTGCTGAAAGTTGCGATACCACCTTATACAGGCAACATTTTCAAATTTGAATTCTGCTTTAAGTATCATGTTAGGGGTCAAACTAAGGGAATAGCTTTACACGTTGTAATTGTAATGTATTACATTTCACAGTTATAAAGTCTCCTGAGAGACTAACAAAAATTGCCATGGCTGACTATATTTCAAGTCATCCTGGCGGGGTATTGGGTAAAGTTTTCAACTAGCAATAATCACGTCTCAGTAGGCTTTTCAGGTATTTTATTCATTTCAGGCAATACTATTACAATACAATCTGGCAAATCTATAATAACGTAATGTACATATACAACTTTAAAACCATTTCATTTGACAGATTAATTAAAATACATCCATTAATCTTTGGGTTACAACAAATTCATCCATATTCCACAATCTTTTTAAATCTGAGTAATTATACTTTTTGTCCACCATGAGGTAGTCTTTAACCAATGTCAGGCTTACATTCACTACGGCTTGTTCTGGCATAGAATATCTTTTATACAACAATAGATTTCTACTTTTCCAAATTGCATCTTTTACACAATTGATTGCGATCCACCATCTTTGCCATTTATCATAGTCATTGGAATCAAAGGCACCATACATTACATCCATTTCAGTGGGGTCTCTATAGAGGCTAGTTAACCAGGGTCTTAAAGATCCCCACACCTTTTTGGAAAAGTAACACGACCAAATTGCATGTGATACACCCTCCTCCTTACCACAAACTGACCGTGGACATTTTGCATTCATGGCAGACCCTCTTCTATAAAAAAAAGCTTTGGTAGGCAGACAGTTATGTACTACCTTCCAAGCCAAATCTTTATGTGCATTAGAAAGATACGGGCAATTAACGTTCCGCCATACTTTAACACATTTTCTTTCTATTAAGGTTCTTACTGGTACTAATCTAAAAGTTTTGGGTGCTAAGCCTTTTTCAACCACTCTCCGGTTAACATAACCTACTGAAACACTACCCAAGCCAGCTGCCCTGACAAGGGTTAGGACATTATCATACAGTTTTGGCCTAAATTCAGCATGTGGTGTGTCAAGGGGAAGTCTTTTGCCCGTTGTTCTCAGAATATTATGACCAACCCAAAACTTGGCAAAATGAGCCCATAAAACAGTATTATTTTCCTTTAAAACAGGAAAATAATACTGTTTTATGGGCTCATTTTGCCGTCTCAGTAGGACTTCATTGACTATGAAATTACCGCTGCGCAAGAGTACTATTGAGAGGTCACATGATTCTATGACTCCTGAATGTGTAGTCTCTTCCAGCGTGGTGCCCAGCTGATACTTCTCAGTAGGCCTATAGGCTATTGTCACATATGCAACGGCCGATCGTTAACGCCATGCACAAGATGAAGATGGTTGTGTTTTGTTTTGGGAAAAGACAAAGGGGGACTTGAACCCACACCCCAAGCAACATTTGAAAGTTGATTAATGGGTTAAATTGACACTCATATCTCCATTACCTGCTGCATTGCATCAAGAAAGACACATGTGCATCAAACAGCTGTGTTACACGGAAGATGCCAAAGTAAACAAGGCTCGTTGGTCTAGGGGTATGATTCTCGCTTCGGGTGCGAGAGGTTCCGGGTTCAAATCCCGGACGTGCCCTTCCAGTTACTCTGTCCAAAAACTATAATATGGGAATGTTATCAGAAAAATGTCAAATCTGGTGAATACATCCCTTGCTGAGAAATGTCTTCACCAATTAATTTGTAAAATTGTCTAGTAACACATCACAAAGGTTGAAATTCAGATTCCATGGGGAAATCTGAGACGGCTGCTGAAAGTTGCGATACCACCTTATACAGGCAACAATTTCAAATTTGAATTCTGCTTTAAGTATCATGTTAGGGGTCAAACTAAGGGAATAGCTTTACACGTTGTAATTGTAATGTATTACATTTCACAGTTATAAAGTCTACTGAGAGACTAACAAAAATTGCCATGGCTGACTATATTAAAATACATTACTTTTTCACCTGGGCATACAGGTCTAGTTTGTGTGTGAATTGTGGGGTGAATTGCGTGTGTGTGTGTGTGTGTGTGTGTGTGTGTGTGTGTGTGTGTGTGTGTGTGTGTGTGTGTGTGTGTGTGTGTGTGTGTGTACACAGATACGTGGTGCATTTATAGATAGACAAAGCGACAATTCCTTATTTCAAATTGACAGGTATAGTGGCAACCCTGGTTGTGACTGGCCTGAGAGCTACTAAACATCACATCAGCCCTGGTTGTGGCCGGCCACAGAGCTACTAAACATCACATCTGCCCTGGTTGTGACTGGCCTGAGAGCTACTAAACATCACATCAGCCCTGGTTGTGACTGGCCTGAGAGCTACTAAACATCACATCAGCCCTGGTTGTGACTGGCCTGAGAGCTACTAAACATCACATCAGCCCTGGTTGTGACTGGCCTGAGAGTTACTAAACATCACATCAGCCCTGGTTGTGACTGGCCTGAGAGTTACTAAACATCACATCAGCCCTGGTTGTGACTGGCCTGAGAGCTACTAAACATCACATCAGCCCTGGTTGTGACTGGCCTGAGAGTTACTAAACATCACATCAGCCCTGGCCCCGGCCACAGAGCTGCTGCTACTAAGCACATGACCTTCCATGGTAGGTGGGCCAAATTCTTTCAGCCTTTAAGCCACTGCTATTCCCACCAACTCCCAGACACACACGCACGCACACACATGTGTGCGCGTGTGTGTGTATACAAGCACGCACGCATGCACACACGCACGCATGCATCACAAGAGAATGCGAGCAATGCTTCGTACCTCAAGGATCCTTTTTACGACTGGCTCTCCAGTAGAATTGCTGATAATGAGATCAAACTTACTAACTATATCCTATTCAGGGAGGACAGGGGATCCAAGGGTGGTGGTTTAGTTACATAAGTGTTAAATAACCTGGCCTCTGAACAGGTTAAACCTGGTGTTGAGCCTTCCCACTTTGAGAGCATCTTTGTCAAGGTAACTCTACATGAAAACAAATCTATTATAGTAGGAAATATTTACAGACCTCCCTCTGCACCTGTTGAATCGTTCAACTGTTTGGCCTCTACTATAAATTATATTAACAATAAAAACAAACTAATATTACTCTGTGATTTTAATAAAAATTGGACGGATAGATCCTCCAGTAAAGTAAAACGCATCATTGGTAATCTGAACCTTACCCAATCACTGAGCCTACTCGTATTACAGCTGCATGTCAATCTCTACTCGATTGGATACTTGTTTCACACCCAAACAGAGTTATAAAATCAGGGGTTATGTCTGACTGTTTCAGCGATCATTCAATTGTTTATTGTATTTGGAAAATCATATTATCTAAATTGCCACCTAAATTAATTAAAATCCAACAATACAAAAAAATGAATACTGATCAATTTATTAATGACTTGATTTAAATTAATTGGGACGGGTTTCAACTAATACCCGATGTTCATAATGCCTGGGACTTCCTATACTCTGAATTTAATAAAATTATAGATAAACATGCTCCCTATAAAATGACAAGAGTAAAGGGAAGTCATCTTCCCTGGATTACATCCGAACTCATACGTCTATTTAGACAGAGAGATAATGCATGGGCCTCATTTCGGAGGACCAAGCATCCTGATGACTGGGAGAGGTATAGGCAACTGAGGAATAGAAGCAAAACTTTGACCAGAAATGCGGAATCAAATTATTACAAGGAATCTCTGCACCGTGACTTATAAAATCCTAAACTATTTTGGAACAAAGTAAAATCTTTAACTAATTGATCCACTAATAATACATCTCCTAATCAATTAAAAGTTAATAATGTCATATTACATAATCCGCAGTTAATTGCTCAAGCTTTCAATCAGCACTTTTCCTCAGTTTGTCCTCCACCAATGCCTGACCTGCCCTTTGCATTTAACAACATGCAAAGGGCAAATAGGGCAAATAGTTCCTTCTCTTTTAGGAAAATAACACCAATAGAGGTCTGTGATGTAATTATTGATTTAAAGGAGAGCAGTGGTCCTGGGTTAGATAACATTGAAACCAAATTTCTCAAATTAGCACCTCACATTCTCATGTACCCCCTCTGTGATCTCTTCAATATGTCACTAACAACCTGTCAGTTACCTGCTGTCTGGAAGTGTTCCCGTATCACTCCCTTGCACAAAGGGGGTGATGCCCAATAATGATCGACCTATCTCAATTATTTGTTCAACTGTAAAAATCTTTGAAAAGCTTATCCATAACCAACTGTCACATTACCTCAATGAAAATAACATCCTATCGTCCTATCAATCTGGATTCAGATCTAATTACTCCACAACCACTGCTTTACTAAAACTTACAAATGATATTACATCAGCATCCGCAAACAAAAAATTAACTGGAGCAATTTTCATTGACCTTTCAAAGGCTTTCGATTTGGTCGACCATTACCTCCTCTTGGATAAATTATATTCTGTTGGTCTATCTCGCAATGCTCCTTTATGGTTTAATTCATATCTGCATAATCGAAAACAACGTGTCGTCATACAAGGATGTAAATCTGATTTGTCAGTTCAGGAACGAGGCGTGCCTCAAGGCTCTTCCCTTGGTACACTTTTATTTACTATATTTATCAATGACCTCCCCTCAATATGTTCCAAATGCAATGTTCAACTCTATGCTGATGATACAGTTCTATACACTTCCAAATCTACTTTATTAAAATATATATATATTTTGTTTTCTGTTAACACACGAACAAGCGTTGGTTATAATAACCAACGCTTGCCTGGAGCTGAGAGAATGCAGTGTAAGATAGAAGATAAAGGCTATGAAGGTGTGTGTGTGTGTGTGTGTACGTGCGGTGTGTGGAGCTTTCATCAACTCTGGTTAAAAGGCTGATAGGCCCCAGCGAGAATTGAACTCGCGACCCCTGGTTTACAAGACCAGTGCTCTAACCACTGAGCTATGAGGCCCTGTATGTCATATCAGGTGTTTATCTACTGTCATCAATGCTTACAGTAGACTATGTTGTACCTGGTGTCAGTCAATAGAAGGGAGGGACCACACCCAAAGTCACATACCAGCCCAGTGAACCATTGTTCAATGCACTGCTGTCACCGTGTCACCCAGTTTACCCAGGAGGATTCATTAATTTTGTGTCGCATGTGTCACATTTGAAGTCGGTGTGGCGAAAGGTTCTCGAGTTGCGTGGATTAATCGAAAACAACGTGTCGTCATACAAGGATGTAAATCTGATTTGTCAGTTCAGGAACGAGGCGTGCCTCAAGGCTCTTCCCTTGGTTCACTTTTATTTAATATATTTATCAATGACCTCCCCTCAATATGTTCCAAATGCAATGTTCAACTCTATGCTGATGATACAGTTCTATACACTTCCAAATCTACTTTACCAGAAATAGAATCAGCCTTACAGATAAAAGTAAAAAACAGTAGCTAAATGGATAGAATTATATAATGTAAAATGATATCATTAAAATATTTATTTAATTTATTTTTTTCTGTTGTCATTGACAACACACGAACAAGCGTTGGTTATAATAACCAACGCTTGCCTGGAGCTGAGAGAATGCAGTGTAAGATAGAAGATAAAGGCTAGTGAAGGTGTGTGTGTGTGTGTGTGTACGTGCGGTGTGGAGCTTTCATCAACTCTGGTTAAAAGGCTGATAGGCCCCAGTGAGAATTGAACTCACAACCCCTGGTTTACAAGACCAGTGCTCTAACCACTGAGCTATGGGGCCCTGTATGTCACATCAGGTGTTTATCTACCGTCATCAATGCTTACAGTAGACTATGTTGTACCTGGTTTCAGTCAATAGAAGAGGGGGACCACACCCAAAGTCACATACCAGCCCAGTGAACCATTGGGTACAGTGATGGGTACAGTGCTGGCAGAGTTCACTCTCAAGACTTTGCTTTTCCCTCTATGAATGTTAAGACCGACGCGAGCTGAGTTGGTTGCGATGGTGCTGGTATTTTCCTGCATCTGCTGTTGGGTGCGAGATAGAAGGGCCAGGTCGTCCGCGAAATCCGGTCGTCTAGCTGCGTCCACATTGTCCACTGTATGCCATTTTCTTGTCTGCTTTGGATTGCTTAATTTCCCAATCCATAGCCAGCAGGAACAAGAATGGCGATAGCAAGCACCCTTGCCTCACTCCCGTTCTTACACCAAAGGCATCGGTGAGTTGGCCCTCATGGATCACCCTGCAGGTCATTCCCTCGTATGTGTTTTTAATTATGTTGGTTAGCTTATCTGGTACTCCATAGTGTCTTAGAAGCTTCCAGAGGGTCTCCCTGACCATGCTATCAAAAGCCTTCTCGTAGTCGATAAAGGTCATGAATAGCGAGGAGTTCCACTCAAGTGACTGCCCCAGTATGTTGCGCAAAGTGGCAATCTGGTCTATGCAGGATCTGTCTTTGCGGAAGCCAGCCTGCTGGTCTCTAAGCTGGGGATCTACCACGTCCTTCATCCTGTCCAGTAAGATCCTGTAGAAAACCTTTCCTGGGATGGATAGTAGTGTGATTCCCCTGTGCACAGTTGCTCAGGTCTCCTTTCTTCGGTATTTTTATGAGATATCCCTCCTTCCATTCGGATGGGATGTTTTCCTGTTCCCACATCAGCTTGAAGAGAGGGTGGAGCATATCTTCCGTGGTCTCTGTGTCGGTCTTCAGCGCCTCTGCCGGAATATTGTCTGGTCCTGCAGCCTTGCCGTTTCCAAGCTTTTTAATGGCTTTCCGAATTTCCTCCCTTGTTGGGGGACTGAGGTCTATTGGCAGGTCCCTGTCTGCTTGTTGGATGTGTGGTGGGTCCTGTGGGGCTGGTCTGTTTAGCAGTTCTTGGAAATGTTGCAACCATCTTCTCTTCTGTCCTTCCTCCCCAATTATCGGCTTCCCCTCTTTGTCCTTTACCGGGCTTTGTGGTTTGCTGGTCGTCATACAAGGATGTAAATCTGATTTGTCAGTTCAGGAACGAGGCGTGCCTCAAGGCTCTTCCCTTGGTACACTTGTATTTACTATATTTATCAATGACCTCCCCTCAATATGTTCCAAATGCAATGTTCTACTCTATGCTGATGATACAGTTCTATACACTTCCAAATCTACTTTACCAGAAATAGAATCAGCCTTACAGATACAAGTAAAAAACAGTAGCTAAATGGATAGAATTATATAATGTAAAAAATGTACAACATACGAACAAGCGTTGGTTATAATAACCAACGCTTGCCTGGAGCTGAGAGAATGCAGTGTAAGATAGAAGATAAAGGCTATGAAGGTGTGTGTGTGTGTGTGTACGTGCGGTGTGTGGAGCTTTCATCAACTCTGGTTAAAAGGCTGATAGGCCCCAGCGAGAATTGAACTCGCGACCCCTGGTTTACAAGACCAGTGCTCTAACCACTGAGCTATGGGGCCCTGTATGTCACATCAGGTGTTTATCTACTGTCAGTCAATAGAAGGGAGGGACTACACCCAAAGTCACATACCAGCCCAGTGAACCATTGTTCCATGCACTGCTGTCACCGTGTCACAAATATACCCAGGAAGATGATTCGTTAATTTTGTGCCGCATGAAATTTGAAGTCGGTGTGGCGAAAGGTTCTCGAGTTGCGTGGATTAATCGAAAACAACGTGTCGTCATACAAGGATGTAAATCTGATTTGTCAGTTCAGGAACGAGGCGTGCCTCAAGGCTCTTCCCTTGGTTCACTATTATTTACTATATTTATCAATGACCTCCCTTCAATATGTTCCAAATGCAATGTTCAACTCTATGCTGATGATACAGTTCTATACACTTCCAAATCTACTTTACCAGAAATAGAATCAGCCTTACAGATACAAGTAAAAAACAGTAGCTAAATGGATAGAATTATATAATGTAAAATGATATCATTAAAATATTTTTTATTTTTTCTGTTTGACAACACACGGACAAGCGTTGGTTATAATAACCAACGCTTGCCTGGAGCTGAGAGAATGCAGTGTAAGATAGAAGATAAAGGCTATGAAGGTGTGTGTGTGTGTGTGGAGCTTTCATCAACTCTGGTTAAAAGGCTAGGCCCCAGCGAGAATTGAACTCGCGACCCCTGGTTTACAAGACCAGTGCTCTAACCACTGAGCTATGGGGCCCTGTATGTCACATTAGGTGTTTATCTACTGTCAGTCAATAGAAGGGAGGGACCACACCCAAAGTCACATACCAGCCCAGTGAACCATTGTTCCATGCACTGCTGTCACTGTGTCACAAATATACCCAGGAAGATGATTCATTCATTTTGTGCCGCTTGTGTCAAATTTGAAGTCGGTGTGGCGAAAGGTTCTCGAGTTGCGTGGATTGGAGACGTATGACAAATATATTCGTCAATGGCTTTCAATGAGTTAACATATTGACTACATAACTGTTAAACCCGTGTTTTATTGCATTGTCTTTCCCTGCGTAATACGCTAAACATGCTATTTGTTTTATGCGTTTAATTTGCCGTTGTCCACTCATTCTGTGTGTCTGTGGCAACAATGGAATTTTGACCAAAATGTCCACCACAAGCCAGCATGACGATGACCCCTGATTGCAAGTGATCCTTTGGACCCTTATTGGATCATGAGTTGAGTCATTGTTGTCTGTCATTGTAAACTGATTGGATCATCAGACTTTCTATGTAACTCTGAGAGTGTTTCTATTTCTATGTGTGAATTGAGAAACTAGCTCTGTTCCGGTAGAAAAAGCCAATGTTGTGCCTTAGTTTACAGACAAGATCAACGTTCAATATTTAAATACCATATTGACAATCTCTGTAAACTAAGGCAAACAAATTGCTTTTTCTACCGGAACAGAGCTAGTTTCCCAATTCCATGTAGGAAAATAGTTATTGTTTATATTGCCATGGAAGCAATATAAACAGCACACACACCGTATTATGTGTGGACTTATGACTTATTTGGTTTTGAATATTTTATTTTGCATTGTTCAGATATGACTTCTGGTCTCTTTTGTTTTAGCTATAATAAACTATGTTCAAATCTGCCAACTGCATGCTTTGCCATCATCTGAATGAGTTGCACACTACCCTCACCCAAGGCAGCAGTGTCACACATACTGAATTGTATGCACATACTGTGCATACAATTCCCTCAATTAATCATTTATGAAGTTGCCTTGACAGAAGATTTTAATGATAACATTTAGATCAATTTATTAAGCTGTCTTGACAGAATATTTTAATGATAACATTTAGATCAATTCAGTTATCACTATAATACATCCTCCTCTTCCCTCATGGTCGTCTGGTTTGTGTCCACTGGGTTCTCCGGGGTCAGCCAAAATTCTCACATGTCTCCCCCCTGCTCCGCTCCCTGCACTGGCTCCCAGTCGCTGCCCGCACAGAATACAAAACTCTGATGCTGGCATTCAAAGCAACCAAAGGTATGGCTCCCCCATATCTTGCAAGCATGATTGAACCCTACAAACCCTCCCGCACACTCAGATCAGCCAACGCAGGAAAGCTGGAAGTACCCTCACTAAAAACGCCGGGCCAACGCTCCACACGTCCCAAACTCTTCTCCCTTCTGGCCCCAAAACTGTGGAATGCACTCCCCGTTGCAGTCAGAACTGCAGCATCACTCCCAATCTTCCGCCGTAGTCTGAAGACCCACCTTTTCAGACTCCATCATGGCCCATAGCACTTATCCTACCCCCTTAGATAGCACTTTTTAGACTTAGATAGCATTTGAAACAGACTTATAGCATGTCATGTAGACAGCACAATAATTGCATTGTATATAGTCATAGCACATCATAGTAGCCTACATATGTATAGCATAGTATATGTATAGTTAATATGTATAGTGTCATTATATAGATATGTTCTAGTTACGTTCTTAGCTTACGCATGTTTCTTGATAAATGCATTTTATATATGTGATGTATTCCCATACTTTTGTTCCTGCCTAATGTAAATCGCTCTGGATTAAGAGCGTCTGCTAAATGCCTAAATTGTAAATTGTAAATTGTCAGCGCTGGAGCACTCCGTTAATCTATTGGTATACAAAGACAATTCAAAGTTTTTTAGATACAAAAAAAAGAAAAGATAAGATAAGAAAAAAAGAGAGGGAGGAGTGCATCTGTTTGGCCAGAGTAGGAATCTTCAACAAGTGGCGCCCGCTGGCCTAATGGTCCAGGCACAACACCACATATAGGCTCTGGCCTGACAGCGTGTTGCGAGTTCGAGTCCTGTTCATGACGACCATTTATGTGTGTGTCTCCCCCTCTTCCCTGTCTGTCTGTCTTCACTGTAACTATCAATAAAGGCTCAAAAGCACAAGGTGCTCTTTGGTACAACTGGGTGACAGAATTGATGCAAAAAAGACGAGCAAGGCAATGCAATGCATTTGCAAAAGTTTAAAATTCACTACGCGTTGCGGCTAACTGCCTTCTATTATAACTGCCTTCATCAGGGTGACTGTTTTAGATACATTTGAAGAAAGAATAATGAATACAACTAGATATCTATAGACACACTCCCTTACTCTTTTTGCTGTACGTAAACAATATCTGTAGTCAATCAAAGCATCCTAGGTATCAGATGTATGCAGATGACACGGTTTTGTACACCTGTGCGTCAACACTTGAGGTTGCTGTTGCAAATTTGTCTTTTGATTTCATCTCCCTGCAGCATGAACTAATAAAAAGCTAATTATTGTTAAACGGGAAAAAAAAACAAGGCTATGTTGTTCACTCCACGCGCTATTGCAACTCCAGTGAACATCTACACTCTAGAATGGAACTGCCTTCGAGTGGGTGGAGTGCTCTACATACCTTGGTTTCTGGTTGGATATACACCTACATTTTAAATTTCATATTGATTCTATGTGTAAAAAGCTCACTTTAGGCTTCTTCTACACATTGAAGGCTTGTTTTGCTTGTTCAGCTCGCAAGAAACTGGTCACTGGTCTCTTTCTGTCCCAGTTGGACTATGGTGATACCATTTATAGGTTTGCTATAGGCCTACCACTTATAGTAATGACTAAAAACTTTAGTACATCAATATGCACAATGACTATCAGACTAGTAGAATGTTAGCTATATATCACACATATGGTCATTCAGTACAATGTATATTACACAAATACAGAGACAGTCATGGAGGCAGGACTAACTGTCTAAGAGAGGACTAAGAGGAGAAAAACAGATTTTTATTTTATTTTATCCGAAATGAGTTAATAGCACAGGCAGACTCTTCACATACTAGAGCATGTCTGAAATAAATGTCAGAGCTGAATGTAAGCTCATGTAAATTATGAAATGAATGCTTAAACATGTAGATAGGTGTAATGTTAGAGGTCACAGAAGTGAACCTTTCACGCCTGTTCTCAACTCGCTGTTTCTGTAAGACATTAGGCTACTCTATAAGCCATATCTCCAAAACTGGTGGGTCAAACTGAACAACCAATATGTCAATTTGAAGCTATGATTCCCTGCTTTCATATGACATGAAAACTAAACTAAAACTAAAATTAAAAGAAAATCAATGACTTAGCCTCGGTCAGAAACTGTCACATTTGTTAGAATGAACAGCAGCACATATTGACTCACCTCATTAACCAGCAGATCCTCCGGTGGTGCTGTAGAAGGAGAATTTACCTGAAATGGCCCTGGGCAGGTGCGCCTGAGAACAGAATGTAGAGTTGGAGTTAATATAAAGGCTAACAGAGACCAGCAACAAAACAAAGAATGGCCATACATTTTGTACACAGTATTTGAAGTACCAGTAGACGCCTGAGAAGCCGTGCTGAAACAACATAGCTTATTAATATGGCACAGTTGATCAAGAAGCAGGAGTTAAACTATTAATCTGGTGTCAGTGAGGTCAGATGTAGAGTTGCTGGTCGGCTCATACAGCTCCTTCTCAAAAAATTAGAATATTGTGTAAAACTTCGTTTCTTCCCTATTATAATTCAAAAAGTGAAACTTTCTTATATTCTCAATTCATTGTGCATAAAGTGAAGTAAAACTTTTTTTTTATCTTGATGATTATGGCATACAGCTCATGAAAATCAAAACATACTATCTCAAAATATTTGAATATTTTACTAGACCACAAAAAAAAGATTTTTTTTAAACGAGAAATGTCGACCATTTGAAAAGTACATTAATGTATGCAGTCAATACTTGGTCTGGGCTACTTTTGAACACATTATTTCATCAATGGGGTGTGGCATGGAGGTGACCGGCTTTTTTCTAGTGGTCTCGTAAAATAGTTTGAGATAAGATATTTTGATTTTCATGAGCTGTATGCCATAATCATCAAGATTAAAGCAAAAAAAATGTTTTAAATATACTTCCCTTTATGCACAATGAATTGAGAATATATGAAAGTTTCACTTTTTGAATTATATTACGCAAGTAAATTAACTTTGACACAATATTCAACATTTTTGAGAAGGAGCTGTATATGCAGATCTAGTACGTCAAACCATGCATGGCTATCCTCAGGGTTTGATAAGGTCAGTGTCGTTGATCTTATGGTGATCCAGGTGATGATAGTCAGCTCCACAAATGGAGATCCATGTGTTCAAATGGAGATCCAACTTGATTAATTTGCAAGTGTGACTTGCGTCACGGCAACCACACTGGTTAGCATGAGACTGGCACAATATGACCATATATTGACATTCCCATAAATGGTCTTAATATTGATGACTTCAGGGATCTCGATATGGGCATAACAGGGATTGTATTAGCGCATCGTCTGGGAATGCCCATATATGGACCTTTTTCTTTCCCTTTCTTTTGCCTTTTTTAAATCACGTTTTCACATTTTTTAAATCACGTTTTCGGGTAAGGCGTAAAATGTGTGCTAGTTAGTAAGGCCAGGCGGGGCTTACTAACGCTGTGGTCTAGCCCCTCCCTCACCCTGTGGGCTAGCCACTCCCTCACTCTGTGGGCTAGCCCCTCCTTCACCCTGTGGGCTAGCTCCTCACTCCGCTCACTGGTGCGAAACTGGTTAGTAAAAACGGGGAAGCGTCTAGACAGGACGATTTCAGTGATTATTTAAGTTATTTGTCATATTATCTGCTCTGTGCAATTTGTGATTACGAAGTCTAAAAGGCAAACAGAAATACAAATTGCAATGTAAGTTCAATGAAAAAAACAACAATAATTAAATCCTTAATTATTACTGTAATTATTTGTGTGACAATTAACCGTCAACTTAAATTAGTAATGGTGACAGGCCTACACGTGTTGTGTTTATTGTTTAGTTCTGGATAAAGTCAAGACCTTCTGGGCCACAATGATAAATCACATGTCATACAGTATCTCCTGTTTTCTACTCCATATAGTTGACATGGCTGGCCTTGGGACTCCATATATGGACTTGACACTTTATCATACAGTCCTGATTGGCCAACGCTATTGGAGTTGAGCATGAGAGAGAGAGAGAGAGAGAGAGAGAGAGAGAGAGAGAGAGAGAGCAGCCAATGAGGGAGCAGAAAACAGCACTGGTCATATGACCCATGCAGCGCTCGAGACAAGCTGTATATTTACTTAAGTAAATGTACTTAGTTACTTTCCACCACTGTTTTTGTACATACATTTTTATTGACGTTTCATATCTTTATTGGTTCATTAAATGTATATCTGACAGACAGTGAGCTGTTTTAAAGGTCTCACATGTCTTCTTCAGGCTCTCCGCCATCATGGTGTTTCTCTCCAGAACAGGTCTTGGGTTGAAGGTTTGTCTGCATTGTGGACAGCTGAACCTCCCTCTCTGATCGTCCTGGTTCCAGAATCCCACGATACACATCCTGGAGTAGCTGTGTCCACAGGGAACAGTCACTGGATCCTTCAGTTGATCCAGACAGATAGAACAGCAGAACTGTTGCGCCATTTTAGTACGAGTTTAGTTTAGTTTGGTTGCATTTTCTCAGAAATCACATGACATGGGAGGTTCATCCCGGTTGTGTGTGTGTGTGTGTGTGTGTGTGTGTGTGTGTGTGTGTGTGTGTGTGCGTGTGCGTGCGTGCGTGCGTGTGTGGTATGTGGGTGTGTTGGTGCTGGTTTGGCAGGAATCTGCTGGCACTCTGCTGAGGTTCCAGGTTCAACTGCATTTCCTTGTGTACAGCTCAAACATGAGATACAAACAAATGGTTCAACTTTATATTGAGCTTGTGTTCAGGTAGATTATTATAAAAATACTATTATATTACACTCAGGCGAGGTTCAAGGACACAAGCAGAACATCTAAGATCTAAACACAAAGACAGAGAAAAGATTAGATTTAGAGTCGATAGATATCTCTCTGTCTTCATTTAGACACAGTGTGTGTGGGGTATGAACAAATCTGAATACTCTTAATATTGTCTATAACAAACTGTGCAGATTCATCTTAGGTTGTCCTTTTACAACTCACCATTGTATTATGTATCGAAATCTTCAGTTGCCTTCCCATTTCATCTTTCAATATGTTCAAAAGTGCGCTGTCTTCTTACCTTACGACCTCTTGCCAGTGTTGTAACTAACGCCCTTACATCACGTTACGTTACCTAACGGCGCTACTTTTTGCAGTAACTTGTAACCTAACGCTTTACATTTCCCTATTCCATAACGGCCTTATAGTTATTGTCCGAGCGTTACCCGCGTTATAGCGTTATTATGTCAACGTATGATCCAAGTGAAAAATGTCCCCATACAGCGCCGTGAGTCAGGCTCTGTGCTGACTGCTGCTGAGCTCTGTGTTGTACTGTGTTGACAGTTTCGTTTGTGCTCTCATACTAGCCTCTGAGCCCACATGGCTACACACCCTAACATGAACAAAGCATGTCGCAGAAGAGGTCATTGATTGGCTAACGTAGGGCCAGATTTCAGGGTAAGCCAATCAGAGACAGTCTGACAGAGTAGGGCGGGTCTTACTCGTATCTACTCATATGTAAACACAGACACACAAACCCTTGTAACGCATACACAGAAAAGGCCGGTTGAACGGACATTATTACCACACGCTACAATTAAATGGCAAAATGCGGATGACAGCGAGATCGGATGCTTTGTGGGTTGGAAATACAAGCATTATTTGAGTACTTGCGGGTACTGGTGTCCCTGCTGTGTGTGATTCCCCATACTTCCTTTATTATTATTGCTGCTGCTGCTGCTGCATCCCTCCAGGAGGGACCCTCCTGTGCTAGCTAGCATTAGCTAGTGGGCGCCGCAGCACAGTGCCTGACGTTAGCCGTGCGTTAGCCTTGCACACCGTTGCATGCTAACGGATCCTCGCGGGACCCGTGGCCACCTCCCCGGGCACAGTGATAGGGCTGCCCTCTCCCCCCTTCCCCCCCCAGAAAAACATCGAGGTGAAAATGCTAATTATGTGGCGGACAGAAAGCATTGTCCACAGCCAAGAAGAGCAATGCAAATCTAAGAAAGCATCTTAAATCAGTCCATGAGCTAGGCTGCCTCATATCACCAAAACAGACAAAGATCGATTTTAAATCCCCACAGAGGCATGTCACCAAGAGTCAACTTGACAAAATGATTGCCAGGTATTTTGTTGAGGAAATGCTTCCCCTCTCAACGGTGGTCTGTTCCTTTCAGAGCACTGGTCAGCAAAATACCAGTGAAAGCAGGGCCAATGTGCAGAAATACATTTTCCAAATACCTGAACAGTGAATATTCTAAAATGGAAGATGAGCTCAAAAATACATTTGATGGATTAGAATATCTCTCTACCACTGCAGATATATGGACTCATTTTGTATTTGATTATTATTATTATTTTCATATTGCAAATTTGTTTTGAAGGCAAGTTGAGGCTACAATAAAGATGCCTGTCAAAACTTCTGAACATGTTTTATTGTTCCACTACATTTCATAATGTTAGGAGGGAGTTGTCTTTTCTCTTACTGTGCGACAGAACAAAAAACCTTCTTTTAAATCGTTTTTTATATTATTATTTTTTAAAGTAAAGTAAAGTAACTTGAAAAGTTACTTTCATAATTGTAAGTAAAGTAAAGTAACTTATCTAAAAAAGTTACTTTTTTAGATAAGTAACTATAACTATAACTCTTTACTTTTTAAAAGTAACTTGAACAACACTGCCTCTTGCACATGCCCATGAGGCCATGATGACTATTGCTCTTCAATTGATTTATTAAATTTATTTATTCAATTTATTGATATACTATTATATTATATACTTCACTTAGCCTATTTATAGCTACTCTCAATGAATATATAAACAGTGAGCTACTGAGTGTACACGTGTGTATGCATGTATATGTGCATGGATGTGTATACTGTATGTGTATGTGTACATATATATGTGTATATGTGTTTCACGTGTATATGTATGCACGGGATATGTGTATATGTGTTTAATCAACTGTATTCTACTGCTGACCAACGAAAGTGACAGTGATATCTGACAGAACAAATGATACATCTCTTTGCTACATGTGCTTGCATATTGTAATACCCTTTTTTTGTGTTTTGTGTTTGTTTGTTTTGTGTTTTTGTGTATTGTATTGATTGTAGTTAGGACCCTCTCGAAAACGAGATACCATATCTCAATGGGGTATTCCTAAATAAATAATTTAAAACAACGAGCTATTGTTACTTCAGGAAACCCCATATTTCACAGGTTTCGCTTTCAGAGCAAACCTCATCCTATCACCTCCTGTCCATCCATCCTGCATGTGAATGAATGACCTGTATCTGTATGCCTCTAAGTTAAAGCTTGGACTTATTTCACTTGCCTCTAAGTTACTTGCCTCTAAGGTCACATTCTCACCTAATACTTCGGTAGACTCGATGCGAATGGGAGGAGAATGGGACTTCTTGCATATTTAATTTGCTGCGGTTTGCCTTCACACTGTCATCCGCAGCAATTGGAAACGCAGCAGGGGGGACCTTTATCAATGTGTTCCATTCATAAACTAGCCTACACAGTGAAATCTATGGTGATACAATTATACTCATAACGTGCATGTGTCGTGCCGTCTGGGACTGGACCCCCCCCCCCCCTCTCTCTCTCTCTCTCTCTCTCCGCACGCAGCCACGCACTGTTAACAGACAGCAGCGCAAAATGTTTACAAGTTTATCGAGATGTAAGTCCCACACAGTGACAGCACTCCATGTTTACTGCACAGACAGACAGACAGAATATTCTCTAGGCTATAATACACTGCAGTGTTTTTATGTGTTTCCTTAAGCAATTGATTAATGTACTCGTCCTCATTTCGATCAGGGCTTCAGTCTGCTCATTCGACCACGTCTATATCCACGGTAACGGGACATCTTTGCGCTGCGTAAAATATGCCTTCTCCGTCTCCAACTGTGTTCAGCTCCTCACCCGCCACATTGTTTGCTTCATTTCCTTTATTTACTGCGGATTGCATTCACACCTGCACATAATCGTAATCTAGTGCGATTGGAAGCGAAGCGAAACCCCCGTTTTTGCTCGGAGTAGAATGCGGTTCTTTGATACGCATTAGATTTCGAATGAGCCTTCACACCTGCCAAACGAAGTGCACTTTCTGACAATGCGCAGCAGGATTCGTTTTAATCGCAGCAAAGCTTTCTGGTGTGAATGTCACCTAAGTTAAAGCTGCAGTCGTGGACTTATTTCAATGAACTAGACCAGCCCAATTAATCTGACACGCTTCTCTACAGTGACATGTAGTCGGTCTAGATAAAAGGAAAAAACAGAAGCTAAATGGATAGAATTATATAATGTAAAATGATATCATTAAAATATAATATTTTTTTTATTTTTTCTGTTGCCATTGACAACACACAAACAAGCGCTTGCCTGGACCTGAGAGAATGCAGTGTAAGATAGAAGATAAAGGCTATGAAGGTGTGTGTGTGTGTGTGTGTGTGTATGGATAGAATTATATAATGTAAAATGATATCATTACAATATATATATTTTTTCTGTTGTCATTGACAACACACAAACAAGCGTGTGTGTGTGTGTGTGTGTGTGTGTGTGTGTGTGTAGTGTGTGGAGCTTTCATCAACTCTGGTTAAAAGGCTGATAGGCCCCAGCGAGAATTGAACTCGCGACCCCTGGTTTACAAGACCAGTGCTCTAACCACTGAGCTATGGGGCCCTGTATGTCACATCAGGTGTTTATCTACCGTCATCAATGCTTACAGTAGACTATGTTGTACCTGGTGTCAGTCAATAGAAGGGAGGGACCACACCCAAAGTCACATACCAGCCCAGTGAACCATTGTTCCATGCACTGCTGTCACCGTGTCATAAATATACCCAGGAAGATGATTCATTCATTTTGTGCCGCATGTGTCACATTTGAAGTCGGTGTGGCGAACGGTTCTCGAGTTGCGTGGATTGGAGATGTACACACAGAGACTTGGTGCATTTATAGATGAACAGTTTTATCCAATCCAGTAGGCAGCGGTTCTCTTAAACCTTGGATCTCTTAACCTTCGCCTTGGATTGAAATTACTAATATATTCGTCAATGGCTTTCAATGAGTTAACACATTGACTACATAACCTGTTAAACCCGTGTTTTATTGCATTGTCTTTCCCTGCGTAATACGCTAAACACGCTATTTGTTTTATGCGTTTAATTTACCGTTGTCCACTCATTCTGTGTGTCTGTGGCAACAATGGAATTTTGAACAAAATGTCCACCACAAGCCAGCATGACGATGACCCCAGATTGCAAGTGATCCTTTGGACCCTTATTGGATCATGAGTTGAGTCATTGTTGTCTGTCATTGTAAACTGATTGGATCATCAGACTTTCTATGTAACTCTGAGAGTGTTTCTATTTCTATGTGTGAATTGAGAAACTAGCTCTGTTCTGGTAGAAAATGCCAATGTTGTGCCTTAGTTTACAGACAAGATCAACGTTCAATATTGAAATACCATATTGACAATCTTGTCTGTAAACTAAGGCAAACAAATTGCTTTTTCTACCGGAACAGAGCTAGTTTTAGTAAGAGAAATCTATGCAAATCTGGGAACTAAATCGTTACCAAGAAATTTCTTCACCAATGTGTTTCTAAAGGTGTCTAATAACATGTACTAAAAGTTTGAAATTCAACTCCTGTGGGAAATTTAGTTATTAGCATAATATGCATAATATGCCCATAACATCCTATATAAGGCAAACAAGTCCACATTTCATCATTCTTTAAGTAACATGTGACATATGAAACTAGGGTGTTTGCATGATTCTGAATCCATTCCAAGCATTAGTTTTGCACAAAAAACACTCCTTGGGAGGAAAACGGCCACACAAACGTGATGAGGTCAGCACATTTGGTCAAGTGGATATGGCCTAATTTAGCCCAAGGAGTGTTTTTTGTGCAAAACTAATGCTTGGAATGGATTCAGAATCATGCAATCACCCTAGTTTCATATGTCACATCGTCACCTTATTAAACTAATTGCCTAAGTCATTTTTTCAAGGTTTTCAGGAAACACAAAAAACTGTGCCAATTTAAATTCCCAAAAAATATGAAAAAATATGACTATTGACATACAAATAAAGTTGTATGTTAATCATGTAACATGTAAGGATAAAATGACTTAGGCCAATATCTGAACATGCCATTTTATCTTAGGCAATTATAAACCTTATTTAGGCCAAATTACTTACTGCAGTAAGTGACTTAGGCAAAATGTTTTTATTCCAATTATTTTTAATAGACCATGGTTTAGGGTCAGCCACAGAGTGTTTAAAATTATATCAGAGCACAAAGACATTTGATACTGAAGGGGAGTGAATGGGAGTGAATGGGACTGAATGGGAGTGAATGGGACTGAATGAGAGGTACTGTTACTATGGGACTGATACTATGGGAGTGAATGGTGGGACTGAATGGGAGTGAATGGGACTGAATGGGAGTGAATGGGACTGAATGGGAGGTAGTTACTATGGGAGTGAATGGGAGGTACTGTTACTATGGGACTGATACTATGGGAGTGAATGGGAGTGAATGGGACTGAATGGGAGTGAATGGGAGGTAATGTTACTATGGGACTGAATGTGAGTGAATGGGAGTGAATGGGAGTGAATGGGATTTAATGGGACTGAATGGGAGTGAATGGGAGTGAACGGGAGTGAATGGGACTGAATGGGAGTGAATGGGAGGTACTGTTACTATGGGACTGATACTATGGGAGTGAATGGGAGTGAATGGGAGGTACTGTTACTATGGGACTGATACTATGGGAGTGAATGGGACTGAATGGGAGTGAATGGGACGTACTGTTACTATGGGACTGATACTATGGGAGTGAATGGGACTGAATGGGAGTGAATGGGATGAATGGGAGTGAATGGGAGGTACTGTTACTATGGGACTGATACTATGGGAGTGAATGGGACTGAATGGGAGTGAATGGGAGTGACAGTCCCATAGTAACAGTACCTCCCATTCACTCCCACTCACTCCCATTCACTCCCATTCACTCCTCATACACTCCTATTCAGTCCCATTCACTCCCATTCAGTCCCATTCGCTACCATTCACTCCAATTCACTCCCATTCACTCCCTTTCACTCTGAATGGGAGTGAATGGGATGAATGGGAGTGACAGTCCCATAGTAACAGTACCTCCCATTCACTCCCATTCAGTCCCATGCAGTCCCATTCACTCCCATTCAGTCCCATTCACTCCCATTCACTCCCATTCAGTCCAGTTCACTCCCATTCACTCCCATAGTAACAGTACCTCCAATTCACTCCCATTCACTCCCATTCAGTCCCATAATAACAGTACCCCCATTCACTCCCATTCACTCCCATTGTATCAGTCCCATAGTAACAGTACCTCCCATTCACTCCCATTCACTCCCATAGTATCAGTCCCATAGTAACAGTACCTCCCATTCACTCCCATAGTATCAGTCCCATAGTAACAGTACCTCCCATTCACTCCCATTCAGTCCCATTCACTCACATAGTATCAGTACCTCCCATTCACTCCCATTCAGTCCCATTCACTCCCATAGTATCAGTCCCATAGTAACAGTACCTCCCATTCACTCCCATTCAGTCCCATTCACTCCCATAGTATCAGTCCCATAGTAACAGTACCTCCCATTCACTCCCATTCAGTCCCATTCACTCCCATAGTATCAGTCCCATAGTAACAGTACCTCCCATTCACTCCCATTCACTCCCATAGTATCAGTCCCATAGTAACAGTACCTCCCATTCACTCCCATAGTATCAGTCCCATAGTAACAGTATCTCCCATTCACTCCCATTCAGTCCCATTCACTCCCATAGTATCAGTCCCATAGTAACAGTACCTCCCATTCACTCTCATAGTATCAGTCCCATAGTAACAGTACCTCCCATTCACTCCCATAGTATCAGTCCCATAGTAACAGTACCTCCCATTCACTCCCATAGTATCAGTCCCATAGTACAGTACCTCCCATTCACTCCCATAGTATCAGTCCCATAGTAACAGTACCTCCCATTCAGTCCCATTCACTCCCATAGTATCAGTCCCATAGTAACAGTACCTCCCATTCACTCCCATAGTATCAGTCCCATAGTAACAGTACCTCCCATTCACTCCCATTCAGTCCCATTCACTCCCATAGTATCAGTCCCATAGTAACATTACCTCCCATTCACTCCCATTCAGTCCCATTCACTCCCATAGTATCAGTCCCATAGTAACAGTACCTCCCATTCACTCCCATTCACTCCCATAGTATCAGTCCCATAGTAACAGTACCTCCCATTCACTCCCATTCAGTCCCATTCACTCCCATTTTGAAAGGTGTGTTAAAATGGCCTAAGTCACATTTTATTATGACTTAGGCAAAATAAAATGGCCTAAGTCTCACTCTTGACATAGGCCATTTTTTTAATAGGGTGTAACAGGGAGGCCTTTTACGTTAGGGCTTAGGCGATTTTACCCGAGGAGGCCAGCATCACCAGGAGTTGATTTAGGCCAAAAACTCATTTTCGGCAAAAAATGACTTAGGCCATTAGTTTAATAAGGTGACGACATGCTACTTAAAGAATGATGAAATTTGGACTTTTTTGCCTTATATAGGATGTTATGGGCATATTATGCATATTATGCTAATAACTCAATTTCCCACGGGAGTTGAATTTCAAACTTTTAGTACATGTTATTAGACACCTTTAGAAACACATTGGTGAAGACATTTCTTGGTAACGATTTAGTTCCCAGATTTGTCAAATACCTGATAAAATGCCCTTACTATTTCCCAATTCCATGTAGGAAAAGAGTTATTGTTTATATTGCCATGGAAGCAATATAAACAGCACACACACTGTATTCTGTGTGGACTTATGACTTATTTGGTTTTGAATATTTTATTTTGCATTGTTCAGATATGACTTCTGGTCTCCTTTGTTTTAGCTATAATAAACTATGTTCAAATCTGCCAACTGCGTGCTTTGCCATCATCTGAATGAGTTGCACACTACCCTCACCCAAGGCAGCAGTGTCACACATACTGAATTGTATGCACATACTGTGCATACAATTCCCTCAATTAATCATTTATGAAGTTGCCTTGACAGAAGATTTTAATGATAACATTTAGATCAATTTATTAAGCTGTCTTAAAGATATTTTTTTTGCGGCTTACGCCTTTTTTTTTTTTTTTTTTTTTTGAAGGGACAGACAGTAGGCTGACAGGAAACGGGAGAGAGATGGGGGAAGACATGCAGTAAAGGCCGTGTCGGGCTCGGGAGTCGAACCCGCGGCACACTGTGACTGGATTACCAGGATGCTCCGTCGGACCATAGTATGCCTCCCGGGTGACCAGACGGTTACGCCACCGCCTGGGCTAAACTGTCTTGACAGAATATTTTAATGATAATGATTTAGATCAATTCAGTTATCACTATAATCCATCCTCCTCTTCCCTCATGGTAGTCTGGTTTGTGTCCATTGGGTTCTCCGGGGTCAGCGCTGGAGCACTCCGTTAATCTATTGGTACACAAAGACAATTCAAAGTTTTTTAGATACAAAAAAAGAAAAGATATAAGAAAAAAAGAGAGGGAGGAGTGCATCTGTTCGGCCAGAGTAGGAATCTTCAACAAGTGGCACCCGCTGGCCTAATGGTCCAGGCACAACATGCACCACATATAGGCTCTGTCCTGACAGCGTGTTGCGAGTTCGAGTCCCGTTCATGACAACCTTTTCTGTGTGTGTCTCCCCCTCTTCCCTGTCTGTCTGTCTTCACTGTAACTATCAATAAAGGCTCAAAAGCACAGGGTGCTCTTTGGTACAACTGGGTGACAGAATGAATGCAAAAAAGACGAGCAAGGCAATGCAATGCATTTGCAAAAGTTTAAAATTCACTACGCGTTGCGGCTAACTGCCTTCTATTATAACTGCCTTCATCAGGGTGACTGTTTTAGATACATTAGAAGAAAGAATAATGAATACAACTAGATCTATAGACACACTCAATATCTGTAGTGTAGTCAATCAAAGCATCCTAGGTATCAGATGTATGCAGATGACACGGTTTTGTACACCTGTGCGCCAACGCTTGAGGTTGCTGTTGCAAATTTGTCTTTTGATTTCATCTCCCTGCAGCATGAACTAATAAAAAGCTAATTATTGTTAAACGAAAAAAAACAAGAATTGATTCAAATCAATTAATTACCAGCTGATTACAATCTTCAGAATTGTGCTATTATCTGAAATGTATATATCTGTGTCTGTTTATGTGTGTGTGTGTGTGTGTAAACAACAACAGGATCTGTCCAGGTGAGTGTAGCCTAGTACAAAATGGAGCCAAACATTGGTGACTATCAAGTCATTAGAGGAAATGGAGGTTATTTGGAATGTGTTGTCTGTAGCTTGATTTAACAGACCGAAAACAAATTAGAGGGAACATTGCCGCGGACCACCGCACCAACCTCCGCAGGGCCCCCCCTTATATTCAATCAATTCAATGCAAGAATTGATTCAATATGAATAATAACCAGCAGCTTCCGTATAGATGTGTGTTTAATATAAGGGGGGTCCCTGCAGAGGTTGGTGCGGTGGTCCGCGGCAATGTTCCCTCTAATTTGTTTTCGGTCTGAGTAAACACTCAAACCTCCTGAGCAGACATCAGCAACTGCTGAGCAAACATACATCACCTTGACACCAACTAGCCCAACATGAGAGAATGCGAAGTGAGCGCCCCACACTTCACACAGGTGTGATTTTTTTTTTTGCCAAATGGATTTTGGGAGTGAATCAATGAATAGTTAGATAAGGCAACAAGTGACAACATTTTTTGTGGTAATATCAAGGTGGTAGGCTAGCAATTTTAGGAGCCTTTTCAGGCTGTGACCCGCCAAAGTAATCATATTTGAACTGGGGACCCCCCCACCCAGACAAGCAACCGAATGGTTCCACAGATAAATGTTGTGAAATAGCAGATGTCCAAGGTCGTTGTGAACTTGTGGATTGGCTATTTGCACAATTGTTGCCTCTGTCTTATATAATAGGTCTGTCAATCGATTCAAATATGTAATTGCGATTAATCACATGATTGTCCATAATTAATCGCAAATTAATCGCATATTTTTATCCGTTCTAAATATACCTTAAATCAGTGGTTGTCAAGATTTGTCATATCAAGGCCCATTATTTATTCTGCATTTGAGCCACAGACCACCATTTGATGACATTTAGCCTTCCAGACCCAAACTAAAGAACTGTATTGATGTTGGTACCATTAGGAGAGATAACAGGCCAATGTTGATCAAATTAATTTTGCTACATTCTCAAATTGTGTAGAAGTAATGCAGATGTTTAACAATCTTTCAAGTGTTGAGAGTGTGAAATTGAACCAAAAGGACCCACTTGGTTTAATTGTACTCGCAAGAGTGAAAGATCTTTAAGTGTTCATTTGGTTACCAAGTCTCCATCATGTAGCTGGGGACCACCTGGTGGTCCCCAGACCACAGGTTCAGAACCACTGCTTTAGTGCTTTTCCAAATACTCTTATCAACATGGGAGAATGCTTTTTTGTTGCAAATGCCATGGAAGAGGGCAGAAATTCTCAAAGCATAAACTCCACACACACGCTGCGCGAGACGAGACCCCTCCGCTCCGCCTGCCTCTCTCTCCTGCAAGCCATAGCTGCAAGCACGCACACACACAGGCTGTCAACATTGGCTTTAGCAGGCATTAGCATGGTGCAAAAGTAACTGCTGTGTTTGTCTCCCGAAACTGTTCAGTTCAGCCTGCATGAACAGCGCTCGAGCGCTCGGTTTCTGCCCCCTCAATGTCGTAACTCTTCTATGAGTTGGCTCTGGGTCAAACCACCGCAGCATAAACTCCACACACACGCTGCGCGAGACGAGACCCCTCCACTCCGCCTGCCTCTCTCTCCTGCAAGCCATAGCTGCAAGCACGCACACACACAGGCTGTCAACATTAGCTTTAGCAGGCATTAGCATGGTGCAAAAGTAACTGCTGTGTTTGTCTCCCGAAACTGTTCAGTTCAGCCTGCATGAACAGCGCTCGAGCGCTCTGCCCCCTCAATGTCGTAACTCTTCTATGAGTTGGCTCTGGGTCAAACCACCGCGATGGGAAATGGCTGTGAATGTGCGTGGCAATGGAATTGGCCAATGCAAACTCTATAATCGTAATACTTTGGCACAAACCAACTATTGGCGAAGAACAATATTGATGTAACTAAGAGTTTCGATGAGTTAGCTATATTTTATATACAGAGATTTAGAAGGAAGAAGCAAAATCGTGAGGCGACAATTCCTCCTCCTCCTCCGCTGTTTCTCTTCTCCTGAGGAGAGATCACAGTGGGCGGTGGCTTCCAGGCGTGTGTGTTTGTGTGTGAGTGCGTGTGTGTGTGTGTGTGTGCGTGTGCGCCAATGGCGCGAGGGGAGGCAGTGTTGCCAGGTCCGCGAATTATAAGCGAGTTGGAGTGTGTGTAAGCATAGACATATATACATAGACGCCTCATTTGCCGCTGCAGTTCATTGGAGCGACGTGTATCCCAATGAAGGCGGAAGTGCAGTGCTGAAGGCTTTTTTTTTTTTAACAAATCTTTATAACAGTCATGACAATATACATTACAAAACAAGACAAACAAACAAACACAAACAACAAAGTTATTAACAATACAACATCAGAGCCAGGGGGGATTAGATTACTAACAGAAAACATTAAAAGAGTGAACACAAAGCAACAGTTCTCCGCAGCTTTCTTATTTAGAAGTGCTGAAGGCATTTGCTGAAGGCGACTGCGTCGCTGCCCGAGTGACGTCACTCATGTGAATCCTCCATGTCTCTCGCTGTCACTCAAGTGACTACTGGCCAATCACAGCGCGTCTTTTCCGGGACTTATGTTACGCACGCGGAAGCTTGACAAGCTTCCGCTTTGCTTCCGCTATTCTTCGCAAGGAATGTCGGGAAAATAGTGCCTTCAATTTTGACACACGCCTCAGAGCCGGAAGGGGCGTCTATGTATATATGTCTATGTGTGTAAGTAGTGTGTTGAAAGGTGTTTTTTGTGGGCTTTTGAAATATGCAGACTTGGCAACACTCAGCAAGAAGTACTCGGCAGTATGGTTGCCAGTGTTGCCAACTGTCGTGACAGAAATAAGCTAAGCAGCCTCCACGTTAGGCTGGAAATATGCAGGCAGGAAATATGCAGACTTGGCAACACTCAGCAAGAAGTACTCGGCAGTAATGGTTGCCAGTGTTGCCAACTGTCGTGACAGAAATAAGCTAAGCAGCCTCCACGTTAGGCTGGAAATATGCAGGCTGGAAATGCATGCAGACTTGGCTGGAAATATGCAGACTTGGCAACAAGTCGACTAGGTGTTGATCTAGTGTTGCAAGTTTCCCATCCTAATATAGACCTGCTGATTCTTCGAATCAGCTGGTAAAAAACAAGGCTATGTTGTTCACTCGCTATTGCAACTCCAGTGAACATCTACACTCTAGAATGGAACTCCCTTCGAGTGGGTGGAGTGCTATACATACCTTGGTTTCTGGTTGGATATACACCTACATACAAATTTCATATTGATTCTATGTGTAAAAAGCTTAAATTCACTTTAGGCTTCTTCTACACATTGAAGGCTTGTTTTGCTTGTTCAGCTCGCAAAAAACTGGTCACTGGTCTCTTTCTGTCCCAGTTGGACTATGGTGATACCATTTATAGGTTTGCTTGCTCCTCCACCTTGGCCAAACTGGATCCCCTGTACCACTTATAGTAATGACTAAAAACTTTAGTACATCAATATATACACAATGACTATCAGACTAGTAGAATGTTAGCTATATATCACACATATGGTTGTCATTCAGTACAATGTATATTCCACAAATACAGAGACAGTCATGGAAGCAGGACTAACTGTTCAGGAGAGGAGAAAAACAGATTTTTATTTTATTTTATCCGAAATGAGTTAATAGTACAGGCAGACTCTTCACATACTAGAGCATGTCTGAAATAAATGTCAGAGCTGAATGTAAGCTCATGTAAATGTGAAATGAATGCTTAAACATGTAGATAGGTGTAATGTTAGAGGCCACAGAAGTGAACCTTTCATGCCTGTTTTCTCAACTCGCTGTTTCTGTAAGACATTAGGCTACTCTATAAGCCATATCTCCAAAACTGGTGGGTCAAACTGAACAAACAATACGTCCATTTGAAGCTATGATTCCCTGCTTTCATATGACATGAAAAAACTAAAATTAAAATAAAATCAATGACTTAGCCTCGGTCAGAAACTGTCACATTTGTTAGAATGAACAGCAGCACATATTGACTCACCTCATTAACCAGCAGATCCTCCGGTGGTGCTGTAGAAGGAGAATTTACCTGAAATGGCCCTGGGCAGGCGCGCCTGAGAACAGAATGTAGAGTTGGAGTTAATATAAAGGATCAACAGAGACCAGCAACAAAACAAATAATGGCCATACATTTTGTACACAGTATTTGAAGTACCAGTAGACGCCTGAGAAGCCGTGCTGAAACAACAGAGCTTCTTAATACGGCACAGTTGATCGAGAAGCAGGAGTTAAACTATTAATCTGGTGTCAGTGAGGTCAGATGTAGAGTTGCTGGCCGGCTCATACAGCTCCTTCTCAAAACATTAGAATATTGTGTAAAAGTTAGTTTCTTACCTATTATAATATATTATATTCTCAATGCATTGTGCATAAAGTGAAGTAAAACTTTTTGTTTTATCTTGATGATTATGGCATACAGCTCATGAAAATAACATTTTTCTAGTGGTCTCGTAAGATATTCTAATAGTTTGAGATAAGATATTTTGATTTGCATGAGCTGTATGCCATAATCATCAAGATTAAAGCAAAAAAAATGTTTTAAATATACTTCCCTTTATGCACAATTAATTGAGAATATATGAAAGTTTCACTTTTTTAATTATAATACGCAAGTAAATGAACTTTTACATAATATTAAATTTTTTTGAGAAGGAGCTGTATATGTAGATCTAGTATGTCAAACCATGCAGGTCAGTGTCGTTGATCTTCATATATGGTGATCCAGGTGATGATAGTCAGCTCCACAAATGGAGATCCATGTGTTCAAATGGAGATCCAACTTGATTAATTTGCAAGTGTGACTCGCGTCACGGCAACCACACTGGTTAGCATGAGACTGGCACAATATGACCATATATTGACATTCCCATAAATGGTCTTAATATTGATGACATCAGGGATCTCGATATGGGCATAACAGGGATTGTATTAGTGCATCGTCTGGGAATGCCCATATATGGACCTTTTTCTTTCCCTTTCTTTTGCCTTTTTTAAATCACGTTTTCACATAATTTATATGGATTTTTTTGAACGTTTTCGGGCCGGGTAAGGCGTAAAATGTGTGCTAGTTAGTAAGGCCAGGCGGGGCCTCGGGCCACCCCAGTTAGGGCCCAGGTAGAGCCAGATCTTAATTCCCGGCCCTGTTGAGAACTCTATTCACTCTGTGGGCTAGCCCCTCCCTCACGCTGTGGGCTAGCCCCTCCCTCACCCTGTGGGCTAGCCCCTCCCTCACTCTGTGGGCTAGCCCCTCCCTCACCCTGTGGGCTAGCCCCTCCCTCCCCTCACTGGTGCGAAACTGGTTAGTAAAAATGGGGAAGCGTCTAGACAGGACGATTTCAGTTATTATTTAAGTTATTTGTCATAATATCTGCTCTGTGCAATTTGTGATTACGAAGTCTAAAAGGCAAACAGAAATACAAATTGCAATGTAAGTTCAATGAAAAAAACAACAATAATTAAATCCTTAATTATTACTGAAATTATTTGTGTGACAATTAACCGTCAACTTAAATTAGTAATGGTGACAGGCCTACACGTGGTGTGTTTATTGTTTAGTTCTGGGTAAAGTCCAGACCTTCTGGGCCACAATGATAAATCACATGTCATACAGTATCTCCTGTTTTCTACTCCATATAGTTGACATGGCTGGCCTTGGGACTCCATATATGGACTTGACACTTTATCATACAGTCCTGATTGGCCAACGCTATTGTAGTTGAGCATGAGAGAGAGAGAGAGAGAGAGAGAGAGCAGCCAATGAGGGAGCAGAAAACAGCACTGGTCATATGACCCATGCAGCGCTCGAGACAAGCTGTAGATTTACTTAAGTAACTGTACTTAGTTACTTTCCACCACTGTTTTTGTACATACATTTGTATCGACGTTTCATATCTTTATTGATTCATTAAATGTATATCTGACAGACAGTGAGCTGTTTTAAAGGTCTCACCTGTCTTCTTCAGGCTCTCCGCCATCATGGTGTTTCTCTCCAGAACAGGTCTTGGGTTGAAGGTTTGTCTGCATTGTGGACAGCTGAACCTCCCTCTCTGATCGTCCTGGTTCCAGAATCCCACGATACACATCCTGCAGTAGCTGTGTCCACAGGGAACAGTCACTGGATCCTTCAGTTGATCCAGACAGATAGAACAGCAGAACTGTTGCGCCATTTTAGTACGACTGACTGACTGCCTGACAGACGAGTTTAGTTTAGTTGCATTTTCTCAGAAATCACATGACATGGGAGGTTCATCCCGGTTGTGTGTGTGTGTGTGTGTGTGTGTGTGTGTGTGTGTGTGTGTGCGCGTGCGTGCGTGTGTGCGTGCGTGGTATGTGGGTTTGTTGGTGCTGGTTTGGCAGGAATCTGCTGGCACTCTGCTGAGGTTCCAGGTTCAACTGCATTTCCTTGTGTACAGCTCAAACAGATACAAACAATTGGTTCAACTTTATATTGAGCTTGTGTTCAGGTAGATTATTATAAAAATACTATTATATTACACTCAGGCGAGGTTCAAGGACACGAGCAGAACATCTAAGATCTAAACACAAAGACAGAGAAAAGATTAGATTTAGAGTCGATAGATTTCTCTCTGTCTTCATTTAGACACAGTGTGTGTGGGCAGGGCCGCTTTAAGGGTAGTGCGAGTGGTGCGGCCGCACAGGGCCTCGCGCTAGGCAGTGTTTTTTTTTTTTTTAAGAAACAATAATCGCATCGCAGCCCGTTCCGTCGCAGTTGATTTTTCACCCCCCCCCCCCCCCCCCCGGGGGGGGGGGGGGGGGGGTGAAAAATCGCCTCCTCCTCCTCCTAACCGGCGTCACTTATTCATCCTCCCGTTAAGCAACGCCCGGCCGTCCGGTCGTGGGGCCCCCTGTTGTCCCCCTTTGCGCTGCGCAGTGCCGTGCTAGCTTGCGCTGCAGAATTAGAGCAGATCTACAAGCTCGCAATGCGTTGCAGCGCGACGCGTTGTGAGCTTGTAGATCGGCCGCGCGACCGCGCAACGCAGTCGAATTATACACTGAAGTATGTATTAATTAATTAATGAATTTCAAAAAATTGCGCGCGCGCTCACGCGCGCGCACATTGTTCCCCCAAAACATATCGCACAGGGCCTCGCATTTCTCCCAGACGCCTCTGTGTGTGGGGTATGAACAAATCTAAATACTCTTAATATTGTCTATAACAAACTGTGCAGATTCATCTTAGGTTGTCCTTTTACAACTCACCATTGTATTATGTATCAAAATCTTCAGTTGCCTTCCCTTACTGTAAGAAGACAGTGTCACTGGATTCAGTTTATTTTTAAATGTATGTACACTTCAATTATCCTCAATATCTTAAACAGTTTCTAGAACCACCCACTACCAATTACCAACTGAGGCATTCCACTCAACCTTATTTTTCTGTTCCCACAGTCTCCAATGCATTAGGTAAGAACGCATCTATGTTTAAAGCTCCCTCTGACTGGAACAATAATTTACCAACCAATATTCGAACCATTTCATCTTTCAACATGTTCAAAAGTGCACTGTCTTCTTACCTTACGACCTCTTGCACGTGCCCATGAGGCCATGATGACTATTGCTCTTCAATTTATTTATTCAATTTATTGATATACTATTATATTATATACTTCACTTAGCCTATTTATAGCTACTCTCAATGAATATATAAACAGTGAGCTACTCAGTGTACATGTGTATGCATGTATGTGTATACTGTATGTGTATGTGTACATATATATGTGTATATGTGTTTCACGTGTATATGTATGCACGCGATATGTGTATATGTGTTTAATCAACTGTATTCTACTGCTGACCAACGGAAGTGACAGTGATATCTGACAGAACAAATGATCCATCTCTTTGCTACATGTGCTTGCATATTGTAATACCCTTTTTTTGTGTTTTGTGTTTGTTTGTTTTGTGTTTTTAATTTCTTTCTTTTTTTTGTGTATTGTATTGATTGTAGTTAGGACCCTCTCGAAAACGAGATACCATATCTCAATGGGGTATTCCTCAATAAAGAATTTCAAACAACGAGCTATTGTTACTTCAGGAAACCCCATATTTCACAGGTTTCGCTTTCAGAGCAAACCTCATCATATCACCTCCTGTCCATCCATCCTTCATGTGAATGATTGACCTGTATCTGTATGCCTCTAAGTTAAAGCTGCAGTCGTGGACTTATTTCAATTTCAATAGTCTGACACGCTTCTCTACAGTGTAGACATGTAGTTGGTCTAGATAAAAGGAAAAAACAGTAGCAAAATGGATAGAATTATATAATGTAAAATTATATCATTAAAATGTAATTATTTTTTATTTTTTCTGTTGTCATTGACAACACACGAACAAGCGTTGGTTATAATAACCAACGCTTGCCTGGAGCTGAGAGAATGCAGTGTAAGATAGAAGATAAAGGCTATGAAGGTGTGTGTGTATAGATAGAATTATGTAATGTAAAATTATATCATTAAAATATAATTATTTTTAATTGTGTGTACGTGCAGTGTGTGGAGCTTTCATCAACTCTGGTTAAAAGGCTGATAGGCCCCAGCGAGAATTGAACTCGCGACCCCTGGTTTACAAGACCAGTGCTCTAACCACTGAGCTATGAGGCCCTGTATGTCACATCAGGTGTTTATCTACTGTCAGTCAATAGAAGGGAGGGACCACACCCAAAGTCACATACCAGCCCAGTGAACTATTGTTCCATGCACTGCTGTCACCGTGTCACAAATATACCAAGGAAGATAATTCGTTAATTTTGTGCCGCATGTGTCAAATTTGAAGTCGGTGTGGCAAAAGGTTCTCGAGTTGCGTGGATTAATCGAAAACAACGTGTCGTCATACAAGGATGTAAATCTGATTTGTCAGTTAGGGAACGATTCGTGCCTCAAGGCCCTTCCCTTGGTACACCTTTATTTACTATATGTATCAATGGCCTCCCCTCAATATGTTCCAAATGCAATGTTCAACTCTATGCTGATGATACAGTTCTATACACTTCCAAATCTACTTTACCAGAAATAGAATCAGCCTTACAGATAAAAGTAAAAAACAGTAGCTAAATGGATAGAACTATATAATGTAAAATGATATCATTAAAATATTTTATTTTTTTATTTTTTCTGTTGTCATTGACAACACACGGACAAGTGTTGGTTATAATAACCAACGCTTGCCTGGAGCTGAGAGAATGCAGTGTAAGATAGAAGATAAAGGCTATGAAGGTGTGTGTGTGTGTGTGTGTGTACGTGCGGTGTGGAGCTTTCATCAACTCTGGTTAAAAGGCTGATAGGCCCCAGCGAGAATTGAACTCGCGACCCCTGGTTTACAAGACCAGTGCTCTAACCACTGAGCTATGGGGCCCTGTATGTCACATCAGGTGTTTATCTACTGTCTACTGTCATCAATGCTTACAGTAGACTATGTTGTACCTGGTTTCAGTCAATAGAAGGGAGGGACCACACCCAAAGTCACATACCAGCCCAGTGAACCATTGTTCCATGCACTGCTGTCACCGTGTCACAAATATACCCAGGAAGATGATTCATTCATTTTGTGCCGCATGTGTCACATTTGAAGTCGGTGTGGCGAACGGTTCTCGAGTTGCGTGGATTGGAGACGTACACACGTACATTTATAGATGAACAGTTGTATCCAATCCAGTAGGCAGCGGTTCTCATAAACTTTGGATCTCTTAACCTGCGCCTTAACCTGAAATGACTAATATATTTGTCAATGGCTTTCAATGACTTAACACATTGACTACATAACCTGTTAAACCCGTGTTTTATTGCATTGTCTTTCCCTGCGTAATACGCTAAACACGCTATTTGTTTTATGCGTTTAATTTGCCGTTGTCCACTCATTCTGTGTGTCTGTGGCAACAATGGAATTTTGACCAAAATGTCCGCCACAAGCCAGCATGACGATGACCCCTGATTGCAAGTGATCCTTTGGACCCTTATTGGATCATGTGTTGAGTCATTGTTGTCTGTCATTGTAAACTGATTGGATCATCAGACTTTCTATGTAACTCTGAGAGTGTTTCTATTTCTATGTGTGAATTGAGAAACTAGCTCTGTTCCGGTAGAAAAAGCCAATGTCGTGCCTTAGTTTACAGACACGATCAACATTCAATATTTAAATACCATATTGACAATCTTGTCTGTAAACTAATTGCTTTTTCTACCGGAACAGAGCTAGTTTCCCAATTCCATGTAGGAAAAGTTATTGTTTATATTGCCATGGAAGCAATATAAACAGCACACACACCGTATTATGTGTGGACTTATGACTTATTTGGTTTTGAATATTTTATTTTGCATTGTTCAGATATGACTTCTGGTCTCCTTTGTTTTAGCTATAATAAACTATGTTCAAATCTGCCAACTGCGTGCTTTGCCATCATCTGAATGAGTTGCACACTACCCTCACCCAAGGCAGCAGTGTCACACATACTGAATTGTATGCACATACTGTGCATACAATTCCCTCAATTAATCATTTATGAAGTTGCCTTGGCAGAAGATTTTAATGATAACATTTAGATCAATTTATTAAGCTGTCTTGACAGAATATTTTAATGATAACATTTAGATCAATTCAGTTATCACTATAATCCATCCTCCTCTTCCCTCATGGTCGTCTGGTTTGTGTCCATTGGGTTCTCTGGGGTCAGCGCTGGAGCACTCCGTTAATCAAAGACAATTCAAAGTTTTTTAGATACAAAAAAATAAAAGATAGGGAGGAGTGCATCTGTTCGGCCAGAGTAGGACTCTTCAACAAGTGGTGCCCGCTGGCCTAATGGTCCAGGCACAACACCACATTTATTAAGGGCAGTATTATGCATGTCTTAAGTACCAGGTCTTATTACTGGAGGCGTGGTCAATGCCATTTGGCTATTCTGAGTGGCCAAACAGCATTGACCACGCCTCCAGATCTTAAGTTAAGTAATAAGACCTGGTACTTAAGACACGCATAATACTAGACTCTGGCCTGACAGCGTGTTGCGAGTTCGTAGTCCTGTTCATGACGACCATTTATGTGTGTGTCTCCCCCTCTTCCCTGTCTGACTGTCTTCACTGTAACTATCAATAAAGGCACAAAAGCACAAGGTGCTCTTTGGTACAACTGGGTGACAGAATTGATGCAAAAAAGACGAGCAAGGCAATGCAATGCATTTGCAAAAGTTTAAAATTCACTACGCGTTGCGGCTAACTGCCTTCTATTATAACTGCCTTCATCAGGGTGACTGTTTTAGATGCATTTGAAGAAAGAATAATGAATACAACTAGATATCTATAGACACACTCCCTTACTCTTTCTGCTGTACGTAAACAATATATGTAGTCAATCAAAGCATCCTAGGTATCAGATGTATGCAGATGACACGGTTTTGTACACCTGTGCGCCAACGCTTGAGGTTGCTGTTGCAAATTTGTCTTTTGATTTAATCTCCCTGCAGCATGAACTAATACAAAGCTAATTATTGTTAAACGGGGAAAAAAAACAAGGCTATGTTGTTCACTCCACGCGCTATTGCAACTCCAGTGAACATCTACACTCTAGAATGGAACTCCCTTCGAGTGGGTGGAGTGCTATACATACCTTGGTTTCTGGTTGGATACACCTACATTTTAAATTTCATATGTGTAAAAAGCTTAAATTCACTTTAGGCTTCTTCTACACATTGAAGGCTTGTTTTGCTTGTTCAGCTCGCAAAAAACTGGTCACTGGTCTCTTTCTGTCCCAGGTGGACTATGGTGATACCATTTATAGGTTTGCTTGCTCCTCCACCTTGGCCAAACTGGACCCCCTGTACCACTTATAGTCATTACATGACTAAAAACGTTAGTACATCAATATATACACAATGACTATCAGACTAGTAGAATGTTAGCTATATATCACACATATGGTTGTCATTCAGTAAAATGTATATTACACAAATACAGAGACAGTCATGGAGGCAGGACTAACTGTTCAGGAGAGGAGAAAAACAGATTTTTATTTTATTTGATCCGAAATGAGTTAATAGCACAGGCAGACTCTTCACATACTAGAGCATGTCTGAAATAAATGTCAGAGCTGAATGTAAGCTCATGTAAATTATGAAATGAATGCTTAATAGGTGTAATGTTAGAGGCCACAGAAGTGAACCTTTCACGCCTGTTCTCAACTCGCTGTTTCTGTAAGACATTAGGCTACTCTATAAGCCATATCTCCAAAACTGGTGGGTGAATGTAGAGTTGGAGTTAATATAAGGCTCAACAGAGACCAGCAACAAAACAAAGAATGGCCATACATTTTGTACACAGTATTTGAAGAACCAGTAGACGCCTGAGAAGCCGTGCTGAAACAACAGAGCTTCTTAATACGGCACAGTTGATCGAGAAGCAGGAGTTAAACTATTAATCTGGTGTCAGTGAGGTCAGATGTAGAGTTGCTGGCCGGCTCATACAGCTCCTTTTCAAAATATTAGAATATTGTGTAAAAGTTAGTTTCTTCCCTATTATAATATATTATATTCTCAATGCATTGTGCATAAAGTGAAGTAAAACTTTTTTTTATCTTGATGATTATGGCATACAGCTCGTGAAAATCAAAACATACTATCTCAAAATATTTGAATATTTTACTAGACCACAAAAAAAAAGATTTTTTTAAACAAGAAATGTCGACCATTTGAAAAGTACATTAATGTATGCAGTCAATACTTGGTCTGGGCTACTTTTGAACAAATGTTTTAAATATACTTCCCTTTATGCACAATGAATTGAGAATATATGAAAGTTTCACTTTTTGAATTATATTACGCAAGTAAATTAACTTTTACACAATATTCAACATTTTTGAGAAGGAGCTGTATATGCAGATCTAGTACGTCAAACCATGCATGGCTATCCTCCGGGTTTGATGAGGTCAGTGTCGTTGATATTCATATCCAGGTGATGATAGTCAGCTCCACAAATGGAGATCCATGTGTTCAAATGGAGATCCAACTTGATTTATTTGCAAGTGTGACTCGCGTCGCGGCAACCACACTGGTTATCATGAGACTGGCACAATATGACCATATATTGACATTCCCATAAATGGTCTTAAAATAGATGACATCAGGGATCTCGATATGGGCATAACAGGGATTGTATTAGCGCATCGTCTGGGAATTCCCATATATGGACCTTTTTCTTTCCTTTCTTTTGCCTTTTTGAGTGGTGTAAACCACTCCTACAACTGGCTTTGTTAGTTTACGTGTATGTCCGTACCAAAAAAAATCACACCCGTGTGAACTGAGTGGTGTAAGGTCTTATATAACCTGTCTGACGTAATGAAATCACACCCGGGTGAACAGGGTGAACATAGCAACCATGCTCATTTTTTCTGCACAGACTAACAAAGCCTGTTGTAGGAGTGGTTTACACCACTCAAAAATGAGCATGGTTGTCACCCAGTTCACACGGGTGTGATTTCATTACGTCAGACATTACGTCAGACCACAGCTGATCAGTCTATATAAGACCTTACACCACTCAGTTCACACTGGTGTGATTTTTTAAATCACGTTTTCACATATATGGATTTTTTTAACGTTTTCGGGCCGGGTAAGGCGTAAAATGTGTGCTAGTTAGTAAGGCCAGGCGGGGCCTCGGGCCACCCCAGTTAGGGCCCAGGTAGAGCCAGACCTTAATTCCCGGCCCTGTTGAGAACTCTATTCACTCTGTGGGCTAGCCCCTCCCTCACGCTGTGGGCTAGCCCCTCCCTCACCCTGTGGGCTAGCCCCTCCCTCACCCTGTGGGCTAGCCCCTCCCTCCCCTCACTGGTGCGAAACTGGTTAGTAAAAACGGGGAAGCGTCTAGACAGGACGAATTCAGTGATTATTGAAGTTATTTGTCATAATATCTGCTCTGTGCAATTTGTGATTACGAAGTCTAAAAGGCAAACAGAAATACAAATTGCAATGTAAGTTCAATGAAAAAACAACAATCATTATTTATTTTTTTTAAATAACAATGTTTGGCACATTTAGAAAAGAATGTGTGCTTTTACTTTGGTACTGTATATTTCGACACACATTTGTTATTTTATTAAAACTTTGAATAAAGTAAAACTTTTACTTAAGTTAAAAAATAATAATAATCGTATAGCCATATCAATCATCAAGCATCATACAGTGTGAATACAAGGATGGCTACAATTTGAACCGCATAGCAACAGGACAAGCCACACCACAACCCCTCATAAAAATACATGAGATGCAAATAAATAAATGAAAAAAAGAACACATAATCATAGGCAGTATTTTCCAATCTAAAATTGCCTAGGCAAGACCAAAAAGGAGAAGGAAATGGATGATACGGGCTATGGATTCCCTGTTAAGATGGGTACACTGTGTTCTGAGTAGAAGTGAGATTAAAACTTTTGATGAGAAATGGAACCGTGAACACGGGGCTTGTCCTCAGTGAAGGGTGTCTTTCACACTACGAGACTATACAGTAGGCCTGCCTTCCCTGATCCATCCTCACGTCTCCTCATTTTCAATTTGATCAAAAATGGGAAAGCATGTGTCATTTTAGATTTCCGCAAAAAAGGCATTATTTGGCTCCATTAAATAAAATAATTAGTATCCTTACATAGAATACAAATTTGTCACAATGTTCAAATATTCACGATTCACAAGTCATGGTGAGCATCTTGTTTTCATCATGAGCCCTATAGCGTCTTCTCTTTTAAAATATATCGTTGTAATGTAAAACAATTGTGATGCGTGTGTGTGTGTGTGTGTGTGTGTGTGTGTGTGTGTGTGTGTGTGTGTGTGTGTGTGCGTGCGTGCGTGCGTGCGTGCGTGCGTGCGTGCGTGCGCGCATGCGCGCGTGCGTGCGTTGAGTGTGTGTACTATGCAGGGAACTTCCTGCATTGTAAATTCATATCTCAGTCCAGTGACTCTCTATTCATGTTCAGGGCATCTGTGTACGATCCACCTCGTCACCCTTTGCCTGCATGTCCTTCTTTGACAGCAGTACCCATGTGAGCTCACTGGAGCATGACATACTGCCATATTCGGAAGAATGGATCAGATTATCATCCGTATATCAGGGGAAAATGTTCCAATTGAAACTGACTGAGCCGTTAAGTTTACTCCTTTGTCAGAAGCAGCACAGGCATTTTACAGAGGGGGTCGAAGGCAGCATGTCCACATGTTTATAATAGCACTATGATTTACACAGGCCACAGGAGACAAAAGCTTGTCGTCAAATAGGCCGATGGGCGACAGCCACGTTAAAGGACCACTTCACCACTTTTCAACCTATCTTCATATAATAGGTCCTCACTAATAATCATGATAAAATGGCACAATTATTTTCTACTCAGTCTGTGTCTCGTAGGAGGGCCCTGGGCAGTTCAGAAACCTGTCCACCAGTGACATCATCGTTAGGCAGATTGTTTTTTAAACAATATTTTCTTACAAAAATGTTTAGATTTGTATTATCGTGAGAACGATGGCTTCCATTTTCACATTGCAACTTTTCAGGACTAGAAAGCCTGCAGTTTCTATTAGCTTGGATTCCTCATCGTTGATGTCACTGGTGGACGGGTTTCTGAACTGCCCACAGCCCTCCTATGAGACACAGAGACACACGTGCGTGCGCGTGCATGCGTGCGTGCGTGCGTCAGGTTCAAGTTTATGCAGTACATCGCTGGGCAAAGTATTAGAAAATAAATGACCCGACTCCCGAGGGAATAAGAGTCATTTAGAAGGTTGAAATAATCATATTATGTGTTATTTAAATTATTGCGTTGCACTGAATGACACATATCACTACAGCGAGCCCATACATACTGATTAAATGTGATTCCTGCAGCAATATCGACTGCCCCCTACACTTTGGAACTTTAACATGTAATATGTATATATATATATATATATATATATATATATATATATATATATATATATACATATATAAATAAAACTTGCCATATTGTGTATATGAGAACAAATATTTTGTTCTGGTTTCAAATACATTGTAGCAGCTGTGTGGTGGTGTGTGTGTGGAAAAAGTGTATGTGTATATATATATATTATATATATATATATACACAACCCCCCCCCCCCCCCCCCCCCCCCCTCCGTATATCTAGGTGTGCCCTGGAATTTTTTGGCTATGAAAAGTGTGCCCTGGCAGAAAAAAGGTTGGGAAACACTGTAAGTT
Organism: Electrona antarctica; assembly: GCF_951216825.1. NCBI lineage: Eukaryota > Metazoa > Chordata > Actinopteri > Myctophiformes > Myctophidae > Electrona > Electrona antarctica. The sequence goes on along the minus strand of NW_027636912.1, from coordinate 73,847 downwards.
TAACTAACCATATGTAGTCCATGCAGTCATACTTTGGTTAAAGTTTAAGTTTAAGGTTTAAGTTCAAGGTTAGGTCTGTCACGCCAAGCTTTTCAGCCGTGAGCCCTTATTTTGAAGAGCCCAAAAGCTTATCCGGAAGTGAACCGGAAGTAATAATCGGTAATTTCCGAGGCAAGCGCTAGTTATTATTCTTTCGTCAGAAACGCTAGTATAGTAACCACAACGCCACGGGGAATTTGTATTGAGTTCCTGAAACATCTGTGTTCTGTACGATCACCTCAATCTGAGCCTCAATTCAGAGAAAAACGCCGCTAAAGAACATCGCTAAAGATAGAGTGGAAGGAGCGAAAACATCCAATGACGTCACAACGAGGAAGCAAGGCGTTGCCTGCAGGCGACGGAGACGCCAAGAACCGGTAAATATAAGACTGCCGATTCTGCATTAATAATAACCTACGTAATACGTCGTCCAATGTCGGTCTTGGCGAACTGGGATTTCTTCTAAGTCGTCCAATGTCGATTTAGGCAGATAAGGAGTTAAAGATGCTCTCATCTGCAACAGGGATGAAGAGAAAAACATTGCGTTGGTTATAATAACCAAAGCTTGCCTGGAGCTGAGAGAATGCAGTGTAAGATAGAAGATAAAGGCTATGAAGGTGTGTGTGTGTGTGTGTGTGTGTGTGTACCTGCGGTGTGTGGAGCTTTCATCAACTCTGGTTAAAAGGCTGATAGGCCCCAGCGAGAATTGAACTCGCGACCCCTGGTTTACAAGACCAGTGCTCTAACCACTGAGCTATGGGGCCCTGTATGTCACATCAGGTGTTTATCTACTGTCAGTCAATAGAAGGGAGGGACCACACCCAAAGTCACATACCAGCCCAGTGAACCATTGTTCCATGCACTGTGTCACTGTGTCACAAATATACCCAGGAAGATGATTCATTCATTTTGTGCCGCATGTGTCAAATTTGAAGTCGGTGTGGCGAAAGGTTCTCGAGTTGCGTGGATTGGAGACGTATGACTAATATATTCGTCAATGGCTTTCAATGAGTTAACACATTGACTACATAACCTGTTAAACCCGTGTTTTATTGCATTGTCTTTCCCTGCGTAATACGCTAAACATGCTATTTGTTTTATGCGTTTAATTTGCCGTTGTCCACTCATTCTGTGTGTCTGTGGCAACAATTGAATTTTGACCAAAATGTCCACCACAAGCCAGCATGACGACCCCTGATTGCAAGTGATCCTTTGGACCCTTATTGGATCATGTGTTGAGTCATTGTTGTCTGTCATTGTAAACTGATTGGATCATCAGACTTTCTATGTAACTCTGAGAGTGTTTCTATTTCTATGTGTGAATTGAGAAACTAGCTCTGTTCCGGTAGAAAAAGCCAATGTTGTGCCTTAGTTTACAGACAAGATCAACGTTCAATATTTAAATACCATATTGACAATCTTGTCTGTAAACTAATTGCTTTTTCTACCGGAACAGAGCTAGTTTCCCAATTCCATGTAGGAAAAGTTATTGTTTATATTGCCATGGAAGCAATATAAACAGCACACACACCGTATTATGTGTGGACTTATGACTTATTTGGTTTTGAATATTTTATTTTGCATTGTTCAGATATGACTTCTGGTCTCCTTTGTTTTAGCTATAATAAACTATGTTCAAATCTGCCAACTGCGTGCTTTGCCATCATCTGAATGAGTTGCACACTACCCTCACCCAAGGCAGCAGTGTCACACATACTGAATTCCCTCAATTAATCATTTATGAAGTTGCCTTGACAGAATATTTTAATGATAACATTTAGATCAATTCAGTTATCACTATAATCCATCCTCCTCTTCCCTCATGGTCGTCTGGTTTGTGTCCATTGGGTTCTCCGGGGTCAGCGCTGGAGCACTCCGTTAATCTATTGGTATACAAAGACAATTCAAAGTTTTTTAGATACAAAAAAATAAAAGATAAGATAAGAAAAAAAGAGAGGGAGGAGTGCATCTGTTCGGCCAGAGTAGGAATCTTCAACAAGTGGCGCCCGCTGGCCTAATGGTCCAGGCACAACACCACATATTCACTCTGTGGGCTAGCCCCTCCCTCACGCTGTGGGCTAGCCCCTCCCTCACCCTGTGGGCTAGCCCCTCCCTCACTCTGTGGGCTAGCCCCTCCCTCACCCTGTGGGCTAGCCCCTCCCTCCCCTCACTGGTGCGAAACTGGTTAGTAAAAACGGGGAAGCGTCTAGACAGGACGAATTCAGTGATTATTTATGTTATTTGTCATAATATCTGCTCTGTGCAATTTGTGATTACGAAGTCTAAAAGGCAAACAGAAATACAAATTGCAATGTAAGTTCAATGAAAAAAACAACAATAATTAAATCCTTAATTATTACTGTAATGATTTGTGTATTTGTGTGTGGTAGCCTATGTGGTATGTGGGTGGGTGTGACCTGGTGGAGACCTGTGCAATAAGTCTGTGCAACCTTGTGTTCGGGAGGTTGGGTCAAATGAATGGATGTCGCGGGGCGTAAACTGCAATATGAGCGACTTCCGGTGGTGGCATTGACTTCCGGTCTTTACTCTGTACTAGGCATGCCACGGTATGAGATTTTACAGTACGGTACGGTGCCGGTATTGAAAACCTATACCTCGGTATTCCACGGTATTTATATAAAAAAAAAAGAAAAAAAAAGATTGCCCCCCCCCCCCCCACCCCCCCTATGTCTAGTGACTACCCCCACCTCCTTATAATCCCTTCTTTGTTCCTCAACCTGTAGGTCTACATATTTTATTTTTTTATTTTTACCTTTTATGATAATTTGAATTTTGTTATTTGTCATGTGACTTGTCATGATTATGAATTGATTACCCAGGACCGAATGGAAACAAGACTGCAAGGACTTTTTTCAGTGATCCCTTTGGACATGTGTTTGACTGTACCCTATACTGATTACATTTCTACCAATAAAGTATTCAATCAATGAATCAATAGCTATTCCCCACTGTATTTCACTGTACTATGGCTCCCCCTAATGGCCGTTTTGTACCCTGCACGCTGGAGCGCAATCTGGTACAATCTGGTAGTGCAATCTGCGCATGCTCACAACTGCGTGCCTCTGTGTTGACAGTTCACACTTTTAGTTTAGTACATGTGGAAATATGGAATATACAATTGGATCTGCGTGTCTTTCAGCAACACTAACTCAAAGGTAGGAAGCAACTTTTCAATCTACTGCAGCTGTGTGGTGAAAATAAATGTTTTGCCTTAGTCTGGGAGTGGAGTTGCACTGCATGCGCAGCATGCGCCGTCCACCAACGCTGTATTAAAATACCGTAAACTCGGAGATCTCACGGTATCAACACCGTGGCTGTTCCTGTCGCGGTATTACCGAAATTCGGTAAACCGCGGCATGCCTACTCTGTACCGTTGGATTCCTCGTACCCATAAACGGGGAGTTAGTGTGATAATGCTGGCCCGTTGCCAGAGGCTCCAGGAAGTACACAGGTCCCTTCAAGTGCAGTGAAAATACAAAAAAATAAATATTACTGGCCAAAAATAACGTTCCAATAATATAAATATGAAACAAAATAAACCTGCTGGCTAAACATTAAGAAAACAAAGCAGGATCGTGAGAGAGACTGTTTACAGGCTATTTGTCCTTGGATGAGGTCCGGCTCACAGCTCTCCCGTGATGTCTCTTTTAAATTGATTTTTTGTGGCTTTCGCCTTTATTTATGGAGGGACAGACAGTAGGCTGACAGGAAATGGGGAGAAAGATGGGGGGGTGACATGCAGTGAGGGCCGTCAGGATCGGGAGTCGAACCCACGGCACACTGCCATAGGCCTACTGGATTAGCAGCCAAGGTGCCTGGACCGCTGAGCCACGGCCCAGGCCCCATGATGTCTCTTACTAGCCTCATGACTGTTACAGGCTATTTGTAGTCTGCTATTTAAAAAAACAATGTTTGGCACATTTAGAAAATAATGTGTGCTTTTACTTTGGTACTGTATATTTCGACACACATTTGTTATTTTATTAAAACTTTTAATAAAGTAAAACTTTTACTTAAGTTAAAAAAAAAGAATAATCTTCTAGCCATATCAATCATCAAGCATCATACAGTGTGAATACAAGGATGGCTACAATTTTAACCGCATAGCAACAGGACAAGCCACACCACAACCCCTCATAAAAATACATGAGATGCAAATAAATAAATGAAAAAAAGAACACATAATCACAGGCAGTATTTTCCAATCTAAAATTGCCTAGGCAAGACCAAAAAGGAGAAGGAAATGGATGATACGGGCTATGGATTCCCTGTTAAAATGGTTACACTGTGTTCTGAGTAGAAGTGAGATTAAAACTTTTGATGAGAAATGGAACCGTGAACACGGGGCTTGTCCTCAGTGAAGGGTGTCTTTCACACTACGAGACTATAGGCCTGCCTTCCCTGATTCATCCTCACGTCTCCTCATTTTCAATTTGATCAAAGATGGGAAAGCATGTGTCATTTTAGATTTCCGCAAAAAAGGCAATATTTGGCTCCATTAAATAAAATAATTAGTATCCTTACATAGAATACAAATTTGTCACAATGTTCAAATATTCACGATTCACAAGTCATGGTGAGAATCTTGTTTTCATCATGAGCCCTATAGCGTCTTCTCTTTTAAAATATATAGCTGTAATGTAAAACAATTGTGACGTGTGTGTGTGTGTGTGTGTGTGTGTGTGTGTGTGTGTGTGTGTGTGTGCGTGCGTGTGTTACACACTTCAATGAATGAGTCCATATCAGTGTGGTTTGATTTTATGACCGTTTTACTGGACATCAAGGAACTGCAACAAGACAGTTAAACACACACAAATTGAGTGAGACACATGTTCTGTCCAGCTTGTGTCACATTCACCAAACAGGATGTATATCTTCCTCATTGTCTGACTGGCAGAAACATGCTGACTCACTGGACATAACATAATACATAAATAACATCACATTCAGTTTAAACAAAATAACAAAAATACATGACACCAAATAGTTCTGTTATCATAATAGCATACCACTATCACAGTGAGTTGGAATTATATAAATAACATCAGACAGTCACAGTAGCAGCTTGGGGCCTCCTGCAGTCACTATCACAGTTAGCATTAGCTGCTATAGCTAAGCTACCAAACTGCTAAGCATGTAGTCTACAGTACTCTAAAACATTGTGGAGACACACGGCCACCTTTTCCACTATCCACATATATCCCCTGTTCATATGCTACTTTATATGTCTAAAAGAACCCACATTCTTATATCTCACCTGCAACAAGACAGCTAAACACACACAAATTGAGTGAGACACATGTTCTGTCCAGCTTGTGTCACATTCACCAAACAGGATGTATGGCTTCCTCATTGTCTGACTGGCAGAAACATGCTGACTCACTGGAGTATATTGCCCCCTTGTGGCTTAGAATAGCTATAGCTCTGTTTTAGCTCTGTTTTGTTCTTGGCAGGGTCGAAACACAGTGACTATTGGTATTTGAGACTAACATTACATAGAACAATGACAAAATGAAATACACTTATGCATGAACTTTTATCTTTTTAACTATTTGACTTGTAATCCCATGAACTACATTATGGACTTGAGTAAGAATTAATTATAATGAAATAAACAACCAAAAAATAGGGGGTGGCTTTGGCTTATCCTACACGTGCGTGTGTGTGCGTGCGTGCGTGCGTGCGTTGAGTGTGTGCACTATGCAGGGGCTTCCTGCATTGCACATTCATATCTCAGTCCAGTGACTCTCTATTCATGTTCAGGGCATTTGTGTATGATCCACCTCGTCACCCTTTGCCTGTCCTTCTTTGACAGCAGTACCCATGTGAGCTCACTGGAGCATGACATACTGCCATATTCGGAAGAATGGATTCAGATTATCATCCGTATATCAGGGGAAAATGTTCCAATTGAAACTGACTGAGTCGTTAAGTTTACTCCTTTGTCAGAAGCAGCACAGGCATTTTACAGAGGGGGTCGAAGGCAGCATGTCCACATGTTTATAATAGCACTATGATTTACACAGGCCACAGGAGACAAAAGCTTGTCGTCAAATAGGCCGATGGGCGACAGCCACGTTAAAGGACCACTTCACCACTTTTCAACCTATCTTCATATAATAGGTCCTCACTAATAATCATGATAAAATGGCACAATTATTTTCTACTCAGTCTGTGTCTCGTAGGAGGGCCCTGGGCAGTTCAGAAACCTGTCCACCAGTGACATCATCGTTAGGCAGATTGTTTTTTAAACAATATTTTCTTTACAAAAATGTTTAGATTTGTATTATCGTGAGAACGATGGCTTCCATTTTCACATTGCAACTTTTCAGGACTAGAAAGCCTGCAGTTTCTATTAGCTTGGATTCCTCATCGTTGATGTCACTGGTGGACGGGTTTCTGAACTGCCCACAGCCCTCCTATGAGACACAGAGACACGTGTGCGTGCGTGCGTGTACGCGTGCGTGCGTGTGTCAGGTTCAAGTTTATGCAGTACATCGCTGGGCAAAGTATTAGAAAATAAATGACCCGACTCCCGAGGGAATAAGAGTCATTTAGAAGGTTGAAATAATCATATTATGTGTTATTTAAATTATTGCGTTGCACTGAATGACACATATCACTACAGCGAGCCCATACATACTGATTAAATGTGATTCCTGCAGCAATATCGATTATGGCCCCATGAACTAGTATTACTACCAACAGTATTATTTTCATTTTAACAATTTGTCAGTGTCTGCCCCCTACACTTTGGAACTTTAACTAACCATATGTAGTCCATGCAGTCAAACTTTGGCCTTGCCAAGGTTAAGTTCAAGGTTAGGTCTGTCACGCCAAGCTTTTCAGCCGTGAGCCCTTATTTTGAAGAGCCCAAAAGCTTATCCAGGGAGCCGGAAGTAATAATCGGTAATTTCCGAGGCAAGCGCTAGTTATTATTCTTTCGTCAGAAACGCTAGTATAGTAACCACAACGCCACGGGGAATTTGTATTGAGTTCCTGAAACATCTGTGTTCTGTACGATCACCTCAATCTGAGCCTCAATTCAGAGAAAAACGCTGCTAAAGAACGTCGCTAAAGATAGAGTGGAAGGAGCGAAAACATCCAATGACGTCACAACGCGGAAGCAAAGCGTTGCCTGCAGGCGACGGAGACGCCAAGAACCGGTAAATATAAGACTGCCGATTCTGCATTAATAATAACCTACGTAATACGTCGTCCAATGTCGGTCTTGGCGAACTGTGATTTCTTCTAAGTCGTCCAATGTCGATTTAGGCAGATAAGGAGTTAAAGATGCTCTCATCTGCAACAGGGATGAAGAGAATTTTCTTTTTTCTTATCTCCATTATTTCTGTCCATTATGCTATCTGATATCAGGTCTGGACTTATACTGCATTAAAATGCTGGACCGTTTCCAGTGGCACTCGTTTGAGAGTATAGGGTGATTTATCTCAGCAAGAATACTACAGCCCGTAGATCTATTGTGTGGGGAAAAAAATACATTGTTTCCGTTTTTTTCCCCAATTTCCACTCTCTTGGATAAATTGCAAAAGTAGTATTTGCATGGTTAGGCGGAGAAGACCCATTCATCTTAATCATAAGTCTAATATCGGCCATATGGGAAATATGGAGACTGAGCTATCTATCACATTCCTTCCAGAATTTATCTTAAGCAAAAAAAGAAAAAAAAGATCTCCAGAATCAGATATACGCAAGAGAGTACACCAGTGGTGTACTCAAGTACTGTATTTAAGTATTTCCAATCATTTTACTTCTACTCGACTACATCACTGCAAATATTGTGCTTTTTACTTCATTACAATTATTCGATAATTTGAGCTAGTTTTATTATTGTGCATTAATCACTTCAGCCCAAGTTAAACTTAAGCTATATATATTTGAAAATAGCCGATGGACGAGTCGAGCTCACAACGTGTTGGTGGATCTGCTATGTTCAAAAGATTTGTACACATTCGAAGGCCCGACTCACATAGCCTGGCTAATAAGCCAGACCGAATCAGCCGTTGGCAAAAACAGAATTGCCTGCCGGCGGATTACGGTCTGGAGAGGCTCAATTGTACGCCCATTTCCTACACCAGAGAACTGGTGTGGCCAATCGGGACACGTTATGCAATATGGGCGGGCTTTGGTACAGTGACGTTCAATGCTTGAGACCTTTGACTGACAGTAGCTCTGACCAATTGCGTCAAAGAGAAAATGTTTGAACCCGCCCCCCCGGGAAACAAGATCCATACACAGCATCTCCAGACTCAAATACCACACGACAGTGTGATTTGAGTCTGGCTTATTAGCCAGGCTACGACTCACACGTGCACAACAGATTGATGTATGCTTGTTGTACGATATGTATAGCTGATGCAAGCTCGCAATGCATTTCCAATGGGAGTCACATGGTTTGACACATTTGTGTTGTATGAGGGGGAGGGGGGGGCAGTCGAAACACGGGGCTTACTGAGGCCTAGTTCACACCTACACAACAAATGTTTGGTCCGTGTGTGATGCCTGATTGCTTTTTGATTGCTGCTCCAATTCATTTTCAATGGGAGTCACATGGTTTGACCAAACATTTTTGTTTGATGAGGGGGGAGCAATCATTAATCAGCGATCAAACACAAATGTTTGATCAAACCATGTGACTCCCATTGGAAAAGCATTGTGGTGGCCCAAAAAAACAAAAAAACGACCAAACATTGCTTGATTGGTGTTTGGTACGTGTGAATGAGGCCTTAGGCCTCATTCACACGTACCATAATGTTTAAAACACCAAAAGGGGTTCCCGCGCAAAATGGGTTAAGTTAGTGGTTTTCAACCAGTGGTCCTTGAGGGGGTTCGAGGTGGTCCCCAGCTAAATGGAGAGTTGGTAACCAAATGGACCCTTATAGACCTTTAACTCTTAGTGTAAAATGTTACACTCTCAAGAGTTACATTATTGTTAAACATCGGCATTACTTCATTTACAAGAAGTGTACACAATCAGAGAATGTAGAAGAATCGTTATTTTGATTAACGTTTGCCTGTTATCTCTCCTAATGGTTCCAACATCAATACAGCATGAATCCATGATAGTGGACGAAATATTCTTTAGTTTTGGGTCTGAGGCTAAATCTCATGAATGGTGGTCCGTGGCTCACATTCCGAATAAATCATGGGCCTTGCTTTTTTTTTCATATATTTTTTATCCCACGATTGTAACCCATTTTTTCACCCCTGTGTCAATTATCTAATGTGATCCTGGGCTCTACACACCCTCCGCCGACCTAGTCCCCATATATGGGGGACATGGGGAGAGCAACGGACTTGAACTCATGCTTCCTTCATGCATGAGTGTCCAAGTTGCTCCTTTACACCTGGGGGGAGTTTCCCTGGTTGGACGTAGCGCGTGGAAGGAACACGTTATTCCAACCAGTTCCTTTCCCCTCCATCAGGCGCCCCGGCTGGACAGGGGGAGGCAGTTTAGAGACCAGGATTACTGCATGTTTTTTGTGAGGGTATACCTACCCTAGTGCCTTGCTTTGAAAATGATTGAAAACCCACTGCTTTAAGTCAACACAGTGTGACTTCACTGTGGATGGAAAGAGGAGAAGGAGAGACTCACTTCACAGGAGCTTATAGGATACTGAAACCAAGACGAGGGGAGGGGGGGGCAAAACATCCGTGTCTCGGCCAGCAGCAGCAGCAGCGGCCACAGCATCATCGCATGCAGGTCTCTGAAGCCTCTCATCCCCTCCATGGTCACAATCAATCCACCGCAGACCGACCGCCGTAATCCTATTTGTTCGGATAAATAATGAAAGAGCTGCAGCCCCACATGGAGGAAACGTGGGCAGCAGGGTGGGGGGGGGGGGGGGGGGGGGGGGGTGGCTGGTAATTGCTAGCGTTTTCAGTCTGGATCAGATGGGGCTCTGTGGGAGCCTGGCTGGGCTCCACTGTGACCTTGTGTGTGTTTGTAATTTTCCACAAGCTTAGTGGGTGTTTGGGCAAAGCGGGGGAAGCCTCGGTCGGGTGCTATACAGCAATCCCTCTCCATGTAATGCAGCACCCGGGGACAGTGCCAAGGCCATCAGCGTCCAATGTGGGGGATAAAAGACCAAAGAGACACAGCTCAGGAGAGGGGGGGAAAAAAAGAGGACATGTCGCAGTGGTTACACTTTGTTCTATGGAGTGTGTGAAGGGAATGCATGCTGCGCACATGCACTGTTATGTGTCTTGTTCAATTTGTTAGCACAGGACAATTCGGTGCGATACAAGGACTCATGGAAAGATGGAAAGAGAACGATTATTTTTTTCAAAAGCGCCGCTATAGCCTCAAGCTGAACCTGTGCCATGCGCACACTCCTTGACGGATTCGCTTATAATACCAGACCTTGCTTTTTAAACAGGCCTTTATTAATCGCTGCTTATCCTGTCAGGCGAATTGAGTGTTTGTCCTCATAATCCCATTAGAGTCCGACAAAATATTCCATTATTCTGGATGTTTCCGGTGCCATCCAGGCCAGTGGGTCACACTTGGCTTATAACCACAGGGAACACATCTGCCCGGTTCAGCCCCGCTGGCACTTGGCAGCATCCATTTCTGAGGTGAAATTATAGTGCAAGCTACTACCTCATTGGTCCAAAGGGCTATAGAGCCATTTCTTTACATGATGGCTGGTTGTTGACAGCCAGGTCTGATTACAGAGGCTGTAATGGTCCATCTCTCTACATTGTTCAGACGTTAATGCAGAGTCAGAGAAGGGTCACACCGAGGAATGATGCATGAATACAACCGATGCCTTCCTGTGGCGTCCTCCTCCTCCTCCGTCTCTAAACAGTTCAATCACTCTGTTGCTTTTCCCACGGAAGTTATACCACAGACCGCTGTAAAATGAGACGGCCCGGGCCATCTGTGGTCCCTGTACAGTCAGCAGATCCACATCTCCTTAAAGGAATCCATATTTGATCCGCTTGTGTGGTTTTGGTAAATGGTAAATGGTGCATTTATATAGCGCCTTTATCATATATTTACATATATTGGGTGAATTTACCCATTCATGCACCGATGGCAGCGGAAACCATGCATGCAAGGCACCAACCAGCACATCAGGAGCAATTAGGGGTTCAGTGTCTTGCTACTTGGACACAAACTCTGGGGGTTTGAACTGGCAACCTTGCAGTTACCATCCAGCCACTCTACCCCTGAGCCCCCGCCACCCAGTTTTATTCTTATTATTCCTGACACCAGATTATTTTTCCAGGCAGTTTTCTGAAAAACCTATGTTTCTATGTCAGTGGTTCTCTAACTTGATCATGTCAAAGACCCCAAAGATCATATGAATTTGGCCACTGACCCCTATCTGAATATGTTCCAGGGATTCCCAGAAGTAAATATTTGAGTTAAACATGTTCGCCGCTCAATGGTCCAGGCACCTTGGCTGGTAATCCAGTCTGGCAGTGTGCCGTGGGTTCGACTCCCGATCCCTACAGCCTTTACTGCATGTCTTCCCCCCATCTCTCTCCCCATTTCCTGTCAGCCTACTGTCTGTCCCTCCATAAAAAATATAAAATAAAGGCGAAAGCCACAAAAAAAAAACATTAAAAAAAACATGTTCACCATGAAATAATAAAAATTCAAAGATTTGCACACATTTTCATGATTTTTCAAAAAGCTCGTAGCGCGGCTATGAGCTTGTAGATCTGCATTATTTCCACGGTAAGTTTAAAATGATGGTGGTTAAAAGCTAAGGCGACACAGATGCGTCCTCAGGTCTAAATCTTGATCGTACTACAGCGTCACACAAAAGCATCAAAAGTAGCAGATCCACATGTGCCGCATTTTGAGCTTGCAGATTTGCTAATTTTGCAATTTTTATTATTTGTATTCTGAAAGGGAAGCAGTTCAGGTTTCAGGTTGGTATTCAGTGCCACCTGGTGGACACCAGTTTTGGCCCTGGTTGCCACCGACGCCCATTATAAATAAAAGAAAGACATGTAATTCTATTGTGCATGTCATGTGCATGTCATCACCTGCACACCAGATTAGAGGAATTAGAGTCCAAAGGCGCCAATGGCACACTGGGACATAAAGGGGAGGCATCCAAAGGCGTCCCGTGGCATGGAATGAGTTCCCATTTAGGCCTGACGTCGAAATAAAAAAAACCTTCGCTCTGAAAGAATATATACCTATTCAAAGATTTGTGCCGCATTTTTACGATTTTTTTAAAATAGCAGACCGACAAGTTCATAGCGCGGCACTCGGTGGCGCGCTATCAGCTTGTAGATCTGCTATTTTTCAATAGCTAAAGTATAACAGAATGCTTGAAACACCAAAAGGGGTTCCCGCCCAAAATGAGTTAATGTCTGAGCCGTGAGATGCTATTTTGAGTCAAAGATTAAATGAAAAGGAAATGATAGTCCTCCACATCCATGCAAAACCTGTCGAGCTACTGCAGCAGTTTGCAGAGCCTCTTGAACAGTGAACTCGCCTTAGTAAGAAACACATTGGAGGTGAAGTTGAGGACATCTCTCCCCCCAGAGTCTCTCTCACTCACATCGGATGCAGTCGCTTAAGGACGCTACCCTCCCAGTCGCAGCCGGGCGGAGGATGGAAAAGGCAGGTCACACTATGCTGTAATAATAGTGTATAAGAAACATGTAGCAGTGGCTAAATATACCTGTCTGTTTTAGTCGTATGAATCATCATGATGTGGCCCTTTTTTCTTTTCTGCTGTCGGGAATTCACCTATAGCTAAGACCCGGCCTCTCCGACTAAGACACTCCCACTTCGACACTTTCCAGCCAGGCTCATTCATTCCAATGTAAATATCATGGATTTTACACATTAAATACTGGTTTACATTTTTGGAACCAGACCTTCAAAATCTCTTCCAAATCCGTCAACAAGACCTTCCATATGCAGTGGGAAAATATGTGCGCGGCATTTCTTTTTTAAAACAATGTTTTATCATATAGGAAAACTATTGGTGGAGATGTTTGTCTAACCCATGTTATGCTTAGCTGTGATTGGACCATAGCAGTTTGGGGAGGGGCTTAGCTATAGGTCAATTAAGGCTGTTTTATCAGACTCCACCCCAGGAGGGGCAAGCTCATTTTGCGACCTATACGAACTACGACCTATGCGTTATAGGTCGTGACCTAAAGCTTTTGGTCGTGACCTATAATGCATAGGTCGCGACGTAGGTTGTAGGTAGCAAAATCCTCCATCCAACCATTGGGCACACTGATGTTCAAGACTTTGGTTCCGGGCGGATGGCGTAAGGACTCAATGAATGTTATACCTCTGTAAGAACTGAATGAATGCTACAGGCTTATAGGTTCACATGAAAAGGTTCAGCTTGATAATGGTTTAGCAATTTTTACTCATTAAAAGTGACAGGCACAGCAATGTTAAACGTGTTCATTTGACATCAGGATTTTAGGATGCAATTAAAATGCATTCGAATGTCTCTAAAGATACGGCAGGGAAAGGAAAATACCAGTATGACAAAATAATAATTGGAGTGCTGCACCACTCAATGCATAATGATTAATGGTTACCATGGCAATAGTGGTAAGAGTGAGCAAGATGGAAATGGAATTACAAAAATCACACCCCTGTGAAGTGAGGGGCGCTAATAATAATAACTAGAATCTCGCCGGCCTTCGGGCGGCTCAGCCTAGAGTTACGTTGCAGCACACACTCACTCACTCACTCTCTCACACACACACACACACACACACTCACACACACACACACACACACACACACACTGTTAGACCAAGATTAATTATGCACACGATGACAATTAAAAGCTCTTGGAGAAATGGTCTGGTCTGAGATGGTATATTTATTCCATGGTAAGATTGTACAAAATGATGCCACACAACCTCTCGACACGAGACGCTGGGTAGACATAAAGAATAAATGCACTTTCAGTGCTTATATGAATGACACAGAATCCACAAGTAGGTGGGTCTTAATCATGACAAGTCCTAATTTACAAGATAACAACTGGTTCAAACTGGTTGCTCATCGTTCAAAGTTTAACAGAGCCCCGACCTTGGAGAAGGCAGGGGAGTGAAAAGGCAGGGGGGTGTGTGTCTGTCTGTCAAATGGTATTAATTATGATACGAGGGGCCCACTGGAGAGGTATTTGCAGTCAGCATTTACATTATGAGAGCAACATGTTAAAATGAAAATTTATAGAGAATTAATTGTATATTAGCAAGAGGAGAATTAATATTCTCCTAACAATCCTCCCTTTTGTTTATTTAAACAACTTAAACTAAACAATCAAATGTGAATATACAATTACAACGGAGATTGCCGTAGGACACACATCAGTGGAATTCCCCCCAATGGTTGCAAAAGAGCACATCAATCACAGCTGGACATTTCAGGCTGATTTTACCAAGAGAGGACACCCACACGTTTTCAAGCAAAGCAAAATACATCACAATCAAAATACTTGAACAATAACCAAATGTAAAATGGAACACAAAAGACAACCAGAGTACCCAACGTAAAGGTGCAACCTCGTGCAAAGTGCAAGTTTTCCTATATCGAATGAAATCATCACCCTAGCAGCATATTTATCACCAGCAGCCAGACAACAGGCCTCCCTTTAGCCCGCTGCCAACACAAATTCTCGTTCAGACCGGGAACCTAGTGGGAGGTAATAGTGAGAATTTCTGATTACGTACAGTAGTCCATTGTAAATCTCCACCTGGGAAACAAACACCGTTTGCAGATATCAAACAGGGAGATTTGGCATTGTGAAGACAATGACCTTCCTGTCTCCTGTCTAACACCAAGGAAAGGAGTATAGCATTAAGTTAGATTAAAGTCAGACAGTGAACCCACAACACGGGAGCAGCAGCATTGTCTGGCCTGTGGAAAAAAACGGAACAAATTGGCATGCGGTTAGCGAGAAGACGCCCATTAATTTGCCCTATGTGTGAAATCACTTTGAATCAAAAACCCTCAAACACCATTTGTGAAATCACTTTGAATCAAAAACCCTCAAACACCATTTGTGAAATCACTTTGAATCAAAAACCCTCAAACACCATTTGTGACCATGTGGCCCGCTCCCTCATCACCTTTGACATAACCCAGATAAACAAGATACCAAATCCAGGCAGAGCTACAGGTGGACATGTGACATGCATGCAAACATCAATTAAGACATTAGAAGGTACACCATTCATCCCAGTGACATATTGTTAGGTTCGGTCCGTCCGGGTCGGCGTGCGTGTGGAAATCCACTTGCACATGCGTGTGTGCGTGTGCGCACGTGCCAGTGAGAGGTAGTTCAGTGAGAGGTAGTTGGGGGGTGTGCATGTGTATGTATACATGTGCAAGGTTGTGCCAATGAGAGGTAGAGACGGTAGACATTCAGAGGTAGGCAGTTACGTGTGTATGACAACAGCTCCACTGTCTCAACTGGAGACAATGACAAAAAGCCTCAGCTGGTCGTGTTGTTCCAGCGCAAACTTTACCTCGTCGTCGAATCAGCCTCCTGGCCACTAAGGGGTGTCCACTACTCTGGCCCTCCGTGTCGGGGAGCCAGTAGCCAGATCGTAGCTCCTTGACTGGTGAGCTGGTGGAGCTGTTGCTCCCGCGACCCGACTACGGATGAGCGGTTGAAGATGGATGGATGGGCAGGGGTCTGGGCCAGGTTGGTTGTAGTAGAAACGAATCTCCTCGTCGATGAAGCCGCCAATCACCGGAAGGCCTGGGTCGAATCCTTTGTAGTGTGTGGCATGACTCCATGTCTCTCTTTCTGGGGCTCATACTGCCGATGGGCTGGTCAATAGGGCGCGGGAGAGATTTTTAATCTTGGTGATATCCTTGAATATGAGGTCATCAGGTTGGAGATGCAGACAGCTGTGGCCCCTGGGTGGGCAGGGCAATATTCATCCTGAAAAGACTTTTAGTTATAGCAGAACAAATATCTTATGAGCTCCGAGGCCAAGGGTTTGGCCTCTGCTCCGGTGTTTCCTCCTGGTTGGCTCCAGTGGTATGCCTGTGGAATAATGTGGACGCCTGCGCATAACTTACCTAATCAATACCTACCTATAGATACTGGATGTAGTAGGTTTCTTCTGCTCAAGCAGGAAGTGAGCATACGGGATCTGTAAGTCAAGAGTTGGTAGAGAAAGTAATTTGAAATCAGTACAGCTGTCTCACAAGCAGACACAGCTGCGATCTTCTCATTTTGTCAACAAAGCGGACGAAAAGGAAAGTAGAAAAACACCAAAGCCGTAAATAAAAACTGCGTCTGTTGGTGGACGCCATGTCAGCAGAGAGGACATGGGAGTTTTCAAGGAGCGGTCATGATCACGTGCCCATCAAAGTCTGCCACTGTCGGCATGCATCCGCCTGTCAAATGGTGTGATAAAACAAGCAAGGAAAGCACATGTTGCCTGCGCCATACGTGTAAGCGTTGGAGAATTAAAACAAAATAAAATGTCAAGATCCTGGTATAACCTGCCAGTCAGTCACGGCTGTGCACGCCTGCACGGTCCCCTCAGTCAGTCCAGTTTTCCTGCAGCCCACAGGAATGCGTGGGGGGGGTTATACTCCTATGAGATAACAGTTAATATATTGCTCTGCATGTTGACGCACAGGCAGCCAAGAAAGACAAGAGAATTAATCTAAAAGATATATATACATATATATTAACAATAATAATAGACACCAGAGCATGGTCACCGTGTGGCTATGAAGAACATAACCGGTGCGAAAACATGTCTGTGGAGCGTGTCACAAATGTAGCAGTGTGTAAGCTAATTTAGAATCATCCAGCTGGAATAGATATGAATTTAATTTGACACATCGATAGGTAGGGTAGTACCCTACCACAATGGGGGGTTAAAATGTGTCTTGAATCAGCTGTAGGCCTTCCTCCCTTTAGTTGCAACATATGTTATGTAATTTTACTAATTACCTTAAAGACACAATGGTCATTATTTATTAATTTATTTGCCCCAGAGAGGGTAGTAATCACACTTTGATCACCTACATTTCTGTCAACATTTAAACCACAGTTTTCACTACCTAACATTATACTGAAACTCAGTTACTTCCAGCTTCATATTTATCACAAAGCGTAGTATATTTTAACCATTACAATACATTTAAGACATTGGAACCTCATGTATAAACCATCTGAAACTCAAAATGAGTACATGTGATGGATAATTTTGAATTATTGTAGATCTGTTATTTTGTGGGATTTGGTTACATGTTCCCAATAACTTTGCCCTGTGTGCCATGAGTTTACATCTCATTTCTGCCCCAGCGTAAAACAGATAGTATTAATTCTTCCCCCCAGCTGGCGGGTAGATAAAGTATTGTTTTCTCCTGGCCTTCATCGTCTGTGTCAAACTCATTCTAAGGTATTCTGGTATACTCTGATACTTTTACTCAGACTGAACAGAAATACAGACAACAGTTAGAATGCTGCTTGTGTGTGTTTTCTACTTGGGGGCATCGTTGCTGTATAGGAGTGTGGGGGGTGTGCCCCAGTGGGCTGCAGACAGGGACAGCAACCAATGTATTGTATTTTTCCTCTAAAGTATTCATCCTTAAAAGATATTAATATAGATTTACAGTTTAACATATTAACATTAAAGATAAAGTTAATATTCACTTGTTTAATGAGGTTTTACAGTCCTGGCTTGAGTACTTGTACTCTATTACCTTCTTACAAATTCTCCTCAACGGGACTCCTCCAGAGTCCAGATGATTGATTAGTTGATAACTCAAAGGTTATCTTAATAGTTTATGGCTCTACACGCCAAAATGGTATTTGGAGTTTTCTGTTTTAACCCCTTAGTTTCCAAAAGCAGCTTTAAGACGCTGCCCCTTCCGACATTATGGTATTGGGCTTTTCATATTCATATTGGTAAATACGTATCATTAAATACATAACAAAATGGCCTTTCTCGCCATCTTTCCAACAACATGTACCTTTTTCTCTATTTTGCAGTATCGATACTTTTACTTTAAACATTTGAGTACTGTTTCCCTCAACTGCAGTTGAACACCAGGTCAAAAATACATGGGCAGTTTATAAACGAACACTGTGAGGCATATGTGGACAAGGGACATTCTAAAACATATAGTAATAATAATAAAAAACAATCTTCTCTGTGTGAGACTTAAGTGGTGGTGTCGTGCATTGTCATGGCACAGGGGGTGTATGAATGAAATGAGGCGTGGGGTCGTGATTCATGTTTCAGAGGGTGTTTGTTTGCGTGTGGTGTTTTTAAGGCATGATTATGATCTGCTTGATTGCAATTTAAGTGTGGTATAGTGCAATGAAAATGGCTCAGAGGATGTTTGTTTGCGTGACGGCATGGGACATGTTTTATTTCTCAGGTTGCGTGGGGATGTATGTGTGCCTTTTGGAGCGTGTTTATGTAGTGTTTGAGTGGGTGTATGGAGTGCATAACCTTAACCTGTGACTGACTCGACGTCTGAACGCACAGTGCAGCATCGGCCCCAGCTCTCTCGTCCGCCTCCCCTCACCAGACAATCCGGCCCAGCGCCCGTCATCTCCATCATCCCTGGTCTCCGTGGTCTCCCTTGGAGTCGCCTGACCCCTCCCCGTGCGGCCCTGACCTCTGTTCCCCCTCAGTAACGGGCAAGCCGCTCTCCATTCAGCTGTTGGTTCTTTTCACCTCCCTTTTCACCACTCTCGTTGTCGTCAGCTGTCTGCATGTCGGCCGGTGGTGCGTTGGTTTCATCCTCCTCTTCTTGCTGGGCCCATGGGTCAGGATACAGTTCATTTGAGGCGGGCCCAGCACCTGGCAGATGATACGTTTGTGAGGCGCCCCGTGATCGGGGCACCGTGCCAGTCCTCTATAGGCTGTTAGTCGAATATGTTGGTGTGCCCTTTTGTACTGTCACTGTTTAGACAGCACTGGGTCTGAAATGTCAGTGCAGGACGAGCGTTGGGTGTCGCCTGCGTCATTGAGTTGAATCAAGTCCATAGGCTGAGGGCAGCACACATCTGTGCAGACTGTGTTTCTTCCAGAGTGGGCAGGGTCGTCGATATGGAGATATGGCGTAGGAGGCCGTGGGGTTGCAGAGGTCACAGGCATGTGTGTTGACAGGGCTGCTGCTGTCCACTTTGTGCAGAGGCATCGTTTGGGGTGCTGAAGCATTAACCCAACGATGCACGTCCATTTCCGTCATAGGTTGTGAAGGGGTTATTTAACAGCTGCTGCTGCGAAGCGGGGAGGGCTGCGGGCTCTGCTCGTGCTGGAATGCTGGTTGCTTTGCTGGACAGGGCAGGCAGGGCGTAGAATGGCTGGTATGGGGGGGGGAAACCAAGATCTGGGTCGATCCGCAGCAGTGCCTACAGAGGTGATACAGACAAAACACATGCGAGTAGGGGCTCCCATAAAAATGTAAAGAGGGAGGTTGCGAATTCTCATCCATCACTGATTCTATTTTAGACATCACTTTCACATCATTCTCTCTGTCTGAGCTCTGCTCCGTCATCCACTCATTCTTCCTTCATCCACATTGCAAACACTTTTTTATGGAGATCACATTACACATTCATCCAGTATCTCTCTTGTTACTGCCTCTTTCTACATCAACTTTGCACATTTAGGACTTTTTATTTTGTTTGACTTTGTCTATGCTCTCTTTACTTAGAGAGACTTAACTTTGTCTGGGTTAGCTTTTCACCAAGTTCAATCACTTGGTTCACACTCAGTGTACCTTTCTCAGAAAAACCCATAAAATACCATTCAGACAGACAGCTAAAAAAAACTACAGGACCGTGTTTTATTTCATGTCCCTCATCACCTAATCTTGATGATGA
Source organism: Electrona antarctica (assembly GCF_951216825.1). Taxonomy (NCBI): domain Eukaryota; kingdom Metazoa; phylum Chordata; class Actinopteri; order Myctophiformes; family Myctophidae; genus Electrona; species Electrona antarctica. The sequence continues at coordinate 53,946 of NW_027636912.1, read as the reverse complement.
CCGATGGTTGCCCATCTTTATTCCTCACTGATAACGATCTCAGTGACCTTTTCTAGTTAAATTTCTTTAGCTAGGCTGGTTATACCGTGGGTTAAACAAGCATAAATACCCTCAGTCACTTAAAGTGTCAAGAACACCTTAAATATTAAGACTGACCTCCGCGTGCCTCTACCTCGAACACTTGCGGACCTTAGATTAACCTCTGCTATGCACCACTACCTCGAATGCTTTGCAGACCATTAACTAACCATCAGAAAACTGACCTTCGCAGCACCTCTACCTCGAATGCTTGCGGACCTTAGAATAATCTCTGTTTCACCACTACCTCGAATGCTTACAGACCATTAGACTAACCTCTGAAACGGACCTCCGTTCAGACCGACATATGTAAACACGGTCCCGACATATGAGTTAATACTCAATTTATCTTTACAACCTTAAATATTCCCCCCCGATTCACAGGAACAAGATTTATAGTTTTTAGAAAAACCTCACCGTGTGCATGTCTTGTTTGTTCTTTTGAGATCCAGTCCGCTGTGCTCCTGGCCCCTCCGGGTGTTTGGAAACGCGGCTCCCCCTCGCTGTTTTCTATGTGCGGTCCGGGGCCGGTTGGCAGAAAGCCTCCGAGATGGTTAATCAGCCGACGGCAAAACACCCGAAGGGCCTGGAGGGCGGTGACCTGGATGACCCTGCTCGCAGCGCCAATTGTTAGACCAAGATTAATTATGCACACGATGACAATTAAAAGCTCTTGGAGAAATGGTCTGGTCTGAGATGGTATATTTATTCCATGGTAAGATTGTACAAAATGATGCCACACAACCTCTCGACACGAGACGCTGGGTAGACATAAAGAATAAATGCACTTTCAGTGCTTATATGAATGACACAGAATCCACAAGTAGGTGGGTCTTAATCATGACAAGTCCTAATTTACAAGATAACAACTGGTTCAAACTGGTTGCTCATCGTTCAAAGTTTAACAGAGCCCCGACCTTGGAGAAGGCAGGGGAGTGAAAAGGCAGGGGGGTGTGTGTCTGTCTGTCAAATGGTATTAATTATGATACGAGGGGCCCACTGGAGAGGTATTTGCAGTCAGCATTTACATTATGAGAGCAACATGTTAAAATGAAAATTTATAGAGAATTAATTGTATATTAGCAAGAGGAGAATTAATATTCTCCTAACAACACACACACACACACACACACACACACACACACACACACACACACACACACACACACACACACACACACAGTCACTGGTTACTTTGAATCCGTGGTGGGACTGGGAAATAAATAATGCGCGGAAGAACTTGGCATCATTGGTAAAAATGGTTCCGAAATCCGAAATTAATCTGTGACATGTTACCGATTCTGACCCGTTCCGAAAATATTTTCAAATAGTTAAACCGAACCCGAATGGATCCGTGACAATTTCGTCCGATTCCGACCCGTTCCGAGATTTCTTTCAAATTGCGGCCCCGAGTCAGACCGAAATCCGATTATTTGACATTCCGAGCTGAGCCAGGCAGACATAAATATAATAATATAACGTATTGACCAATTACCATGTTATGATTAAAGCGCGAGAGAGAGAAGGAGACACAGACAGACACTGGGTCAGACTGCACGGCTCCGCGCTGCAGTAGAGGGTGAGAGAGAGAAAAAAAGAGTCTTGTCTCTTCTCGTCTCCTCAGCGTGCGTGCATTTAAAAAGTAACCAAACGGATCATTTGTTTTTTTTTACACACAATCATCAGTTTTAGCAGAAGCAGATACATCATGCGTGTACCGGTCTTGGCTGAATGGAATATTATAATATATATATGATTACTTATAAACAGCTCCTTATTTGCTCTCTTCTTTATCCACGTGTGGGGAATGGGATACACAGGAGAGTTGTCATGGTTGCTTTACCAAACTTCTTATATTAATTTGATTTGAGCTTTGCTAGTTTGCTTTCACCTCGTTGAGGTCAACACTGTTGTCGGGATCCGTGGTCGTGATATAAAGTATAATTGCACGCCAGTGTTTTCATTCAAATGCTGATCCTAAATCAGCATAATCATCACACGTAACACAGCCGTTTGTGTCGCTGCAACAGTAACCTGATCTAGGTTAAATGATCACACTTTAAACAGAACTTCTTTCCCTGTTTTTGTCCTCCGCAGCGGTGCGGAGCGACATTGAGGGGACGGAAATAACGCGTGTGTCACTGTGAAGGCCGTAGACTACAATGCGCCATTGGACTGGCCCCATGAAGTGAACGGAGTTGGCGTAACTCGGCAAAGTGGTGACGATTTTGACGTAGGCTGGTGGTCTTGCGCAAGAATGTGTTATTTCATAAAAATTGGTATTGTACTGTAAATATGAGTTGCATGGATGCGAAGTAGTGGTTGATGTCTGGACAGGCATGCTGTTGGTGTTGTGCATGGTGAGATGTGTGCAAACGGTGTGGTTTGGTAGGAGAAGGTGGACAAAGGATGGGGTGCAGGATAATAATAACAACTAACTAATAGTCTAACTCATGTTGCTATGATTAGGTGATGTTAGTTAGTTCTGCCTGACCCAGTGCCCTGCCAGCCTCATCCTTCTCTCTCTGACTCTGTCCGTGACCTGTGGTAGGTCCCCATAGAGGTCCACATTTCTAATGTGGTCCGTCCATGTGACACCTAATGCCATTCGTAGCATTCTTGTGTAGACTCCATCCAGGGCTTTTTCCTGTTGTATTTTAAGGGTCCATGGCTCGGCCCCATACAGCAGTACTGACTCCACAGTAGCTATGAACAGCCGCCTCTTAAGGTCTTCTCCCATGTCTGATTTCCACACTCTCCTCATCCCGTGCAAGGCTTTCCAGGTGAGTGCTCTCCGAACCTTCAGATCCTGTTCAGTTGAGGCAGTCCAGGCCCCGAGGTACTTGAAGTCCTCGACTGGTTCGAGCACCGTCCCGTCTGTAGTGGCAATGGGCGGGGGCGGATCGAACTAGCACTGGAAACCGACGCCGACTTCCTATTGGTTCACCAACCTATGTGCCCGCCTCCCCTGTAATGTTTTGAAGGTCCTCCACACCATAGACATATTAGTCTCACGTATCCAGACAACTAACAATCTCCGAATGCTATATAGAGTCTAGAACTACACCTCCCGAAATCTGAGTAAGGAAGCTGCCATTTCCGTTCACGAAAGTATATTTTAACATATCTTTATCATTTATGTTTTTATTTCCATTTCTGCTAAGCAACAAGCTATACGTATGCTTAGATGATTTCTATTTATATTAGGATACATTTGCGCGACTGTGAAGACGAAATGGAAGTGACGAGGATCGAGGCTCCACTTCCGCTTTATAGTTTACTCATGACGGCTCTTCCGTTGCTGTATGATGGAAGCATTTGAAAACTGCGAGAGGCAACAGTCTGGCAACGCGAGACTATAGACATATAAACGTAGACGCCTCTTATAGACATATAAACGTAGACGCCTCTTCCGGCTCTGGGGGGCTTGTCAAAATTGAAGGCGCAATTTTCACAACATGACTTGCGAAGCATGAGCAGGAGCTTGTCAAGCCTCCACGTGTGTGACATAAGTCACGATGAAGACGCGCTGCGATTGGCCAGTAGTCACTTGAGTGACAGCGAGAGACATGGAGGAGTCGCATGAGTGACGTCACTTGGGCAGCGACGCAGCGTGCCTTCAGCGCTTTTTTTCCTTTATAACAGTCATGACATACAATACATTACAATACAAAACAAGACAAACAAACAAACACAAACAACACAGTTATTAATACAACATCGCTATGGCACTTCCGCTTGACTTCCTGCCTTCATTGGAGACACGTCGCTCCAATAAACTGCTAGCGGCCATGCAGTGATATTTTCTTTTTAATATCTATGCTCCACACAGCAGAGAACACTGACATCACCACATTTGGGGGGGGATAGTCCAGCGTGCCGCGCCATGTCCGAAACGGTTGAGAAATGACAGAGTTACCGTGTGGCGGTCCCTCTACTGTACCCTCTACTGTACTGTACTTTACTGTCACTGTAATGTACTGGCACCCCCGAAAGCATCATATATACAGTTAATACGTGCGTGTGTGTTTGTGTATGCGTTAGGTTGCACACAGATGGTGAAAAACAACCATGCTGTTTTCGTGCTCATACCCAGACACCCAGACACCCAGCCACCCACACACACACACATAGCTCCGTAAGGGAGTGGTTGCACCACTCAAAAATGGTAGTCAACGTACAATTTTTGTCATCGTTTTATTCGACAAAATTAGCACTGGTGCAAATGTATGCAATGTTTGTATTCTATTTTATTTGTTCATTTGTGAACAACAGGCTTTCAGTGCCAAATATGTGACAGGGGCCGAATCAGTCACACAGTACCTAATCAATTACCTTATTAACGATATGTTTGTGTTATTACCACTTTGAAGGCATACAACCATTAATTATTTGAGTTGCACTGTTTAAAGTGCGAAGGGTATCAACGTTGTGAAACCAAATAAAGTGCATAAAACCCTGGAGACTACGCCACCCTTAAATTGAAGAGGAAAGGGGCCTCTGCAACACTTTAAACCTTAGCTTCTGTTTGTTCAAGGTCACACAGGTTCAAGTTTACCAGAGAGCAATAACCTTTCAATGCAGGAGAGAGACTGACACTGAACCATGGATCAAAAGGTATAACAAATATTGTATTGCCCTTGTACATGCAGCGGCCACTAAAATCCCATAAAAACAATGTTTATTAAACCCTAAAATGTGTAAAAACATATGCGTAAAGCAATGAATTGCAATGAAATAGTGGACACGGTGACAGCAGTGCATGCAGAACAATGGTTCACTGGGCTGGTATGTGACTTTGGGTGTGGTCCTATTGACTGACACCAGGTGCAACAAGTCTACTTGATGACGGTAGATAAACACCTGATGTGACACACAGGGCCTCATAGCTCAGTGGTTAGAGCACTGGTCTAGTAAACCAGGGGTCGTGAGTTCAATTCTCACTGAGGCCTATCAGCTTTTTAACCAGAGTTGATAAAGGCTCCACACCGCACGTACGCACACACACGCATGCACACACGCACACACACAGCAAAGACCTCTGCATTATACTTCAACGCTGAGAAATGCACTGCCAATGTTTCACTCCCAAAACGAGGCGGATGGCTCCACTCGATTCATTCGAATTCATTTCAAACATCCAAAGAGCTGGGTGAGGAGGTTACATATAATAAGAGCAAATCAATAAGCAATGCACATTGGTTGGTTTTGCCGCATCACAAAGTTAGTCGAACAATCTCCAGTCCAATCACTACAGGTCACAACCTGTAATCTTTGATTAATCACTGAACGTTACCCTCAGCACCTCCACCACTACCATTAATCATTGATCACTCTATTTACCAAGCTCTTCAGGCGGTGCGACAACCCAAACACCTGCCTCAGAAATGCAGCCGCGATGCCCCAGAGAGGCAGGTTGCAAATCGATCGTACAGACATTGGCTAATTGTAACCTGTCAACGTCAAAGAGCCAGAGGAATGGCCTAGAGTACAACAATAAAACCTCTGAAACGTGTACATTAAATTGCTCATGCCATTATCCACTAGATCACCAAAGGAACAAAAAGGTCAGCCAAAAGCATACGAGCACAAATTGACGTTGCCCCGGCAGTCAGTGGCAAAAGAATATATATAGCGATTTCGTTCAATGTCATCATCCAGCGCCATTAAAGGGGAATACCACTCATTTTCAACATTTTACTATGCCATTAATATACCTTAGAGCTGTTGTGTGGAAATAATACAAATGTCCCCCCCATTCTGTGTTTCCTAGAACTGGAGGTCTGAAGAAAATCATTAACACATGTGATTCACCATGTGAATGAGTTTTTTTCAGACCTCCAGTTCTAGGAAACACAGAATGGGGGGGACTTCTTATTGTATGTATTTTGTATCAGCTCTAAGGTATATTAATGACAGTAAAATGTTGAAAATGAGTGGAATGCCCCTTTAAAGAAGCTTTTTAGTCAGTGCCGAGGCACATGGTTGCAGACAGGATTGCCATATATAAGGCAGTAAAGAATTCATTGACATAAAGACAGACTTTCTGACAAACACAACAAAAATGCCTGAGAACTTTCCCGCAGATGCATCAGCTTTTGTTTTTCAGAGTTTATATTTCCATTGCTTGACGGTAAAGGCTCAGCACAGTTCATAAGCTATAGCAATGACCCAAAGGGGAGGCCAGGCTGGTTGGATCTGCGGGACAGATCTGTGTGCTGTGTGGACACACTGCAAGGAAACTAAATAAACATCCCCACAGAATCCTGTTGACTGCCAGTGGTCACAGACATGTTTTACTCTCCCCTAGTTGAATACTCTGTTCATTAGTATATGTGACCAGATTTGACTGAGAGCCTGCCATCGCGCAAACTCCAGCTTTTCACCAGAGGAGAACAACTTTTTTTTTCTTTTTTAATAAGTTAATAGCACAGGCAGACTCTTCACATACTAGAGCATGTCTGAAATAAGTGTCAGAGCTGAAATCGACATGTACATATGCTTAAGCTAGGTGTAATGTTAGAGACCACAGAAGTGAACCTTTCAAGCCTGTTTTCTCAACTCACTGTTTTCTGCAAGACATTCATCTATAAGCCATATCTCCAAAACTGGTGGGTCAAACTGAACAACCAATATGTCCATTTGAAGCTATGATTCCCAGCTTTCATATGACATGAAAAAACATATGTTGTTGCTGTTTGGGAGAAACCTTTTATCTCCTTGTTTTTCCTTTTTTTGTAAATGAACGCCATACTTGATCATACTACAGCGTAACACAAAAGCAGCAAAAGTAACAAGCAACGCATTTGAATTGTGAAAAGTAACGTAAGTAGCCTAAGTACGTTTTTGGACAGAGGGCTCCATTTCCGTCACCACTAAACCCCATATCCCTAAACTTCTTTGCCTTTTTTTTTTTACTATTTTGAAAAACATTTTTGAATAGTTCAACTAGCCAATCTACATTGACTTGTTCTGATCTTGATCTTCAAAAAGGTTTTGCAAAATAGTAAAAAAGGGCAAATCAGTTTAGGGATAAGGGTTTTAGCGGTGACGAAAATGGAGCCCAATATGTCCGATGGTTGGTTGGCAGTCAAATGTACGCATCTAACGGCCGGCAGCGCTTTAGGGTGACACTGACAACATTGTGCAAAGGCCAGTGTGTGTATAGCCTGTGTGCTGTGATTGTTGTGCACATGTATTTTAACCACGTTTTCTGCTCCAGCAGTACTGTTCTATCATAAACACACACAGCCATCACAGTAGATGTGTGTAGATGTGTGTTCTAACGCACGCACGCCCGCACGCACGCCCGCACGCACACACGCACGCACGCACACACACACACACACACACACACACACACACCACAGTAGATGTGTGTTCTAACACACACACACACACACACACACACACACACACACACACACACACACACACACACACACACACGCTGCCCTTGTCAATCCTACAGCTAGACAGCCGGAGGGGCCTCCCTCTGAGAGTCACTCTCATTTCAATATTTATTGAAATGTTATCAAAACCACTCAGAGCGACTTGTGGCAATCAACGCTTTTTATAGGCCTCTCTGCTCTGCTGCCGGAGTAGCTCTCTCTCTCTCTCGCTCTCTCTCTCTCTCTCTCTCTCTGAGCACACACACACACACAGCCCCATTGTTTGCGCTCACGCCATTCTACCCCTTGTACGTCTGAAGAGAAGATGGTGCGGCGTCACACCTCTGTAATTTTCAACCTCAGAGGAGGTGCTTGTTGTAAATTGCATGCTGGAATGAGTGCAATGCTGCTTTAATTGACTTCCACATGAGAGACATGAGAGACTCTGGAACATGTGGTAGAGAGGGTAGGGAAGGCCCACGCATGCTGGATACCTTTTTATCTCCAACTACAGAGCGCTGTTATTTCCACGACACAGCGCCTCTCATGTTTCCTTTGCAGCGGTAACTATAAGTACTTTTACTTAAGTACTGTACTTAAGTACAATTTTGAGTTATTCATACTTTTTTGAGTTATTCATACTTTACTTGAGTATTCCCAATTTCCAATACTTTTACTTCTACTCTTTTACTACTACATCTCGGATTCCAAATATGGGCTAAGAAGCATTCGCACTGACAGATGCTAACCGAAATACCGGGAATGATAAATTGTCTTTGGGTCACCGTGTTCATAGGAACAGAGAGGAGAGCAGAGCGCTCACTTCTGCTCTGTTGTTGCGTTGTCAGCAGCTCTGGGATAGAGACAGAGCGATGCCATGATGCCAAGTGCAAAATGTTCTGCAGTGACTCTGTGATGTCTCTGCACTTACAGTGGAGGAGGATGGATTTGGTTTTTAGTGTTAAGTGCTGGGAAGAAAAAAGAACATGAAAGAAACCACTGAAAGGTCATGTCATCATCAAGAGCTTTATGTGACGAGGATAGACTGACAGTTGGTCATCCTTGAAGATGTTAAGCCTCATATTAATAATAATTTGGTCCCCTCTATTATGTGTTGTCACTGTACTGTCCTCTGTTTACCCTATAACTAGCCTACATTAGGAGCAGTGGGCGCTCTGAGTACAGCTGGTGGAGCAGTTAGGGGTTAGTGTTTTGCTCAGGGACACTTTGGGGCTCCATTTTCGTCACCGCTAAACCCCTTATCCCTAAACTTCTTTGCCTTTTTTACTACTTTGAAAAACATTTTTGAATAGTTAAAATGGCCAGTCTACAAGCTCACAACGTGTCAATGTAGATTGGCTAGTTGAACTAGAAATCAGGCGTATGCACAGGTGCGTAGGCCAGTGAACATCAATGAAAGCAATAGAATACACCCGCACACTGTGTATTTGCTCGGTACATTTTTCCTCAGGCATCTGAGCCTGAGGAAGGTCCGGAGGGACCGAAACGTTGCTTCATTAAATAAGAAAATACTTGTGTACCAAGCAAATACACAGTGTGCGGGTGTACCGTATTGCTTTCAAAGCATATAATATTGAATTGCACTTGATGCATGAAATCGAGTGGCAAATCGAGTGGCAAAGCAACAGGCAAAGTGAGTTTAACATTGTTTAATGTTGTTTAATGCAATCAGATATGACTTTTCTGTGTGGATGTATGGGCTGTCAAGGCCAGAAAGTCGTTTTTTGCCACTCAGTAGGCATTCCTGCATAACTTCCTGGTTTGATGATGATGTCACGCGCATACCCTCTATAGTGTTATGAAATGTGCCATACAAATTCAACGTGATTGATTGACTGATTGATCGATCAATTGATTGATTGATAAAAACTGCATACGCTCACCTCTTTCGCTCATAAACTCAGCACAACTTTTCGTTTATAGAATAAAGGCGGAGATCCGGGCACACTTAATAGTTAAAAAGGAGGACAACTTTATTAAACCGACATGTTTCGACCTATACCGGTCTTCATCAGGGCTGATACCTTCGGACACAACTTTTCGTTTGTTAACTTTGCTTTAGGCTACAGTATATCTGACCTGAATTGACTGTTTGCCAGGGATTTGTACTGAAATGATGTTTTAACCCATTTTGGGCGGGAACCCCTTTTGGTGTTTTAAACATTATGTTATAATTTAGCGATTGAAAAATAGCAGATCTACAAGCTCATAGCGCGCCACCGAGTGGCGCGCTACGAGCTTTGTAGGTCTGCTATTTTTGAAAAATCGTGAAAATATTTATTTCAGAAAACTGGATGATTTAGAATATTTTTTTTAAATGTTGAGGTCAGGCCTAAATGTTTTAAGCATGTGCACTGATTCGTGGTCTGCAGTACTGAACCAATAGTAATACCCAAAGAATATCGACATAAAAACATTGTCTGTATCATAACAAGATATCTGCCTATATCGTTCCTCTATTGTTTGAAGGATAGGAACTCTGGGAGTCTGGAGTCCCCATGACAGTACGAGAATAGCAGAGAAAGAGTTAATACGCTACACAATCTAAAATAAACGTGTCTCTGAGGCCAACCTGTCATCCCAGTGTCCTTGGAAACTTCCTCACGTTCTGCAGTTTATTGTTCAAGGTGTATTTCAGCTCATTGTATCTACCGCGCCAGGCAGCTGCATGGCATGGAGCCTTTCTTTCTAACTTCAACATCAAACAAAGTGTATTCATCTCTCTAGGGGCAATTCCATTTGTTTTTGAGCAGCTTGTCCTCGGAGATAACAATAACATAAGACGTAACAATTCAACATGTACGAATAAAATTATCTTAATCATTCCCAATTGTTCTCAGGTAAAAGTAAGAAGTAAAAAAACACAGATGCTGCTGAACTGATTCATTGCATTGCATTGCAGGTGTGTTTCCTCGTTAATGGCAGGAGTTTGAAGAACATACAAAGAGCATCCATCTGTTTCCTCAGCTCTTCCTCCCCACTGTGTAGAGATGGGAATTAACATTAATTTCAGTGACATCCGGTCGTATTAACGGACCCCTCACCAACCTTAATCCAGTCGGACCAATGCTATGTCTAACCAAAGTATGCCTGCCGGCCTGTTAAACGCAGAGTCTAGTTCACATGCCCATTACAGAACATGTTCTACTGCAGTAAAGTGATAACAGCTATAATGCATGAGAGATGAGGTTTCAAGGAAAAGATGTACGTGTGCTTGCTTTGCCAAGTCAGTAGTCTGCATGGAGTGTGGGGGGGGGGGGGGGGGGGGGGGGGGGAGAGAGAGAGAGAGAGAGAGAGAGAGAGAGAGAAAAGAGTGGACAAAGATTGCCCTGACCTGACTCTCTCTCTCTCTCTGAGGTTATCGATCGTCTGCACCCTGTGTCTCCAGTATCACACATAGACAGAAACACTGTCTGCATCCATCACACTCCTGATGAAGTTCATTGATCGATAAGATTGATCCACAGGCCACTGAGCCAGTCATCATTACAACTTTCAACGTGATAAATGGCCCTTTGACTTTATTTGTCTTCTTAGCCCCACCTTTGGTTTTCAGTGCGATATGCCACGGAGGTAGGCTATTCTATTTCCTTTGCTGCAGCGCCACAAGCATCCCACATTATTGAATTCCTTCCTTGAATAGAAACATCTTTCAATAATAAAGCCCATTTTTCTCCAATTTTCAGAGCAAAATGCACTCAGCAGCAAGAAAAAAAAGAAGTTTGACTTGACAACTAAAGGCTTTGTTTTTTGTTTCTCCTGGAAAGTGCCATTCATTTTCCACTGTCAAAAAACATAGTTACACCTAAACTTTGCTCCCTTGGCTTAATTCCAACATTGCCTGGAATTGACTTTTTCCGTCTTCAATTCTTTCATTTTGTTAAGAATCAGTAACTGGGTTTGGTCCTGGAGCAAAGAGAGAATTCACAAGTGGCCAAGATGCTGGCAGGCACAAGATCTCTGGAGTTGTTATCGTGCATCAATGAATACAGCTTCTGGCCCAGGATGACCTTAGACACGTATCCCCCCCGAATCAATCAATTGTGTATAACTTCCAGCAAAATGGTACTGTATACAATGATAAGTGTTATTCACACTACTGATTCAATGGCATATTGGTAAATATTGGCCTGAAAGGATGGTTAGCCAGGAAAAACATCCAAAATGTGTCGACGTCTTTAAAAAATACATCGGCACTTGATGATATCGTCGTTTTTTTTAAGAGACATTTTCATCTCCATATTGTAACAGTAACAGTTTCTTGGTAACTTCACACCCTATATACTTGATCTTACTGTAGCGTAACACAAAAGCATTAACAGATCCACTTCGAGCTTGTCAATCTGCTACTTTTGCAGTTTTTGAATGTTTATCCTGAAAACTATACCAGTTTTGCTCCTATGAGTATTCCGACAGAGTCGACATGCTGCAGCCTTTACAGAACAAAACCAAACGCCCCCTCAACGTAGAACAAACCCACAATCTCTGCAACAACATGGTATCTCAATAACAGATCAATACAGACACTAGGCGTTCAGTTCAAGAAAACAATTGGCCTCAACAAAATGATGTATTTAACCCATTTAGGCCTGATCTCAAAATCCTCCAGTTTTCTGAAATAAATATTTTCACGATTTTTCAAAAATAGCAGACCTACAAGCTCGTAGCACGCCACTCGGTGGCGCGCTATGAGCTTGTAGATCTGCTATTTTTCAATAGCTAAAATAGTTAAAAACCAGTTTACTGAGGTGAGGTCAGCACTCGGCACTGAATAACACAACCACAGCAGAGCCTGGGTGACGTTAGAGCCAGCAGTGGTGGAAAAAGTACTCAAATATTTTACTTAAAGTAAAAGTATCAATACTGCAATATAGAAATACTCTGTTACAACTTGTAAAAGTCCGGAATTCAAAATGTACAAAAGCTTTGGCATCAAAATGTACTTAAAAGTACCAAAAGTAAAAGTAGCCAACTCCTTATGCAGGATGTCTCATTTCACATTTACAAAATGTAGGCTATATAATCTTTGGAAAATTGACGATCTACAAGCTCACAATGGATCACATTTTCAAATGGCTGAAATAGGGCTGAAGTGGTGTAACTAGTAACTAAAGTTTTCAAATAAATGTAGTGGAGTAAAAGTACAATGATTGCCTCTGCGGTGTAGTGGAGTAGAAGTAAAACAAATTAGACATTGGAGATACTCAAGTAAAGTACAAAGTTGTACTTAAGTACAGTACTTAAGTAAATGTTACTTTCCACCAGTGAGAAGCAGATAGAGGACTTTTAAAAGAAGAATTGCACATCCCTCTCTCTGCAGCAGAGCGCTTCGTTCATCCTCGCTTGGTAGCCCACTCTTTCTCGATCAATTATTCCCACTAAAATACGTATGAAGGAGTCCATGAAATATTAAATGCGAGGCTGAGCGGGGGTTGAAAGCTTCCCCTGTGCTCTGTGTTGTATCTGTTGTATTTTTCATGACGGTGGTGGGACTGTGATGATGAGGACATCCTGCAAGGCGCTCTGGCGGAAAGACGCTTCTTCTGCCGAGATAATTCAGTCGGCGGTCCAAACACGAGACGAGCGAGAGAGAGCCTGTCCAGATGGAGCTCAAACTGGATCACCTGCGAACCTCAGGGTCTTGCATAAGCCCCCAATGAGACCCTGAGGTCTCCCAAAGGTCTGCTGTTTATCATTTCATTGTTGTGATGACAATACATAATACCAGGTCCAAACACTTACAACATTAGAGATCTGGGGTTCAGAGTCACAATGTTAGTCTGAGTGTTGTCTGAGTGAAGAGACTATTGCTACATTTTCAGTTACTTATTTGTAATGTTGATGTGTAGGAGCCATTAGGATGGTGACTTATTATTTGTTAGGTTGGCATACTATTTTTGAACACTTGGTGGCGGGCTTTAGATTTGACAGCACTGGGTGTGTATTTAGGGGGCACTCAGGTGCAGTGATTCAGGTTAGACACAGGGAATGGTGGGAGCACACCGTTCTTACCAGCCAGCAGCCAGAAGCAGACAAAAGAACATGAAAATCGCTATATATTATCACTGGTATGTTCATCTCATCTGTACAATAAATACAGTCAAACTGAGCTCTACGACTGGACATCCATCTGTCAGGTTTCTGTGTGCACTGCTGCGTACGATCGCTTCCACCACCTGTGAAGTAATGTGTTGGTTTGGAAGGTGAAGGATTGCCATTACATCATGGCTGTGGGGCAGAAACCTCATATCTCAATATTTGTATTCCTTTTTCTGTTTTTTTTGTTTGTAAATGAACGCCCTGCTTGATCATATACTGCACATTCTCAACCATGCAAACAAGTGTGAGTGAGTGTGGCATGTTTATTATATTTCATTTAACGTTACATGAGAGAGTTATGAGCCGGTCTGTTCTCAGCTCTGTCACCATCTGACTGTACAAAATAGCCTATTACATGCGTCGCATCTTGTGCGTAATATATTTATATAGGCCTACCGTTGTTTTCACAAACTCAGTGGCCTTGTGGTTAGAGTGTACGCCTGGAGACTAGGAGGTCGGGGTTCAATCCCCGGCCGGGTCATACCAAAGACTGTAAAAATGGGACCCAGTGCCTCCCTGCTTGACACTCAGTATCAAGGGTTGGATTGGTGGTAAGTCCCTGCGACATACTAGCGTCATGTCCAGGGGGTGTACTTGTACATCAAGCTTCCTCACGCTACAGAAACAGGAGATAGGCTCCTGCCCTATGGGCCTCATGGCTTGGCAAGGCTACTTACTTTTACTTACCATTGTTTTCACCCATTCCCCAAACCACAGCTAGAGACCATCACAGAACCGTGAGATGTGCATTCCATGTAGTAGCTTTCAAGGAAGCAGATGGTGTGCCTCGCCTACATCTGTACATATGCAATATTCACCATGTGTGGAGAAATGGGGCTGGCAGTGACGAGGCACTTCTGTCTTCGATCAAACATGCCTGTCACATCGAAGCTAAGCGGTAAGTTACAAGCTCACAACGCAAGCTCGTAGATTGTCTATTTTCGGCACACAGCTTAGTATAAATCATGCAGGCAGGCATCAACGCCATCAACCCTGGTGGGTACCTTGCATGGCTTACGCCGCAATCGGTGTATGAATGTGTGTGTGAATGGGTGAATGTAATGCACTATGTAAAGCGCCTTGGATAAAGGCGCTATATAAATGCACCAGAAATGGAGAGCAAAGGGTTAAAATCTGGACTGACACTCATTACCACTGACACTCAGCTGATTGTCACTCAATCACTCCCCAATTGCCTGACTAATCAGCGTCAGTGCATTCACTGCACCTGAGAGTAGGGCGTTGGCCAAACAGAGGAAGAGAGGAAGAAAGAGGAATCCTACACAAACCTCCATGAGGAACAACAGTGTGCATTCAAACAGGAGCAACACACACTGAAACATCAGAGCAGAACGGTGCAGCCATATAAAAGCTGGAGAGACAGCCGGTGAGACAGAACTGTTTATTTGTTTACAGATCATGCCAGTTCATGGACACTTGTTATTGTTTGTTGTTGTCTGTGATGACTTGAAGTTAAAGGAAACATGATGGCCAATTGGACATGAACAATGAACATGATTATTTGGTTTAAAATACATTTGAATTGATTATTATGTTTAAAAACTGCTTAAAAACGAATTGAGTAAAAATGAATTGATCTAAAATGAATTGATAAAGAGACACTATTAAGTAAGAATGATATTTACAGGTGTTTAAAACACCATTTGTTGACTATTTATTTTCACAAACTTGTATATCCTACTGTTTAAATGACCTGTTCTTTTTTGGGGTATTTCTTATTCACTGGGTCTTTCAGAGAAATTGTTAAAACCGAAAAGTATAGTGGTGAGTGGTGACTTTGTGTTGGAGTCTGTTAGAGCCTCTTTTTTCACCCATTGCATCAATCTATCTACATTATTTAATGATTAATTTCGGCTTCATTACATCTGACGCTACATGTTTCATTATTATGATACTGCTGTTATACTGTATACTGAACATGTAACACCAACATTATGCTGCAGATAGAAATAAAAGTCTCATTATACCACAGGTCGTTTCGAGGAAGCAATCTGATTGGTTGAAACAGCCTTCTAGCCATGGGTTAAACCAGCACCAATCACCACCTAATCAAAACAAAGAATTCAGCTGCTCTGTTTTCCCAGAGCGCTAGCAAACTCGGTGGCTAGGCTAGCTAGTTTCTTGGGACATTTGTGGTCGTAGTGACTACATCTGTCATTAAAAAAATATATTCTTTCAGCGATTTTCTTAGTTTTAAGGGTAACTGTTGTATAATTGCAATATTACACTCGAGGGTGTGGGTTAACGTGATTATTGCCACTTCAGTGATGCTTGCGGAACTCGACTTCGTCTCGTTCCTCACCGCATCCCTGTCGTGGCAATAATCACGTTAACCCACACCCTCTCGTGTAATATTGCTTAAATATTCAACTTCATTCTCAATCCTATCCTTTGTTTTACTTTCATTTGACCGGCAGAGTTTCTGTAAATTAGATTTAGATTAACTTTGTTCACACTTGTTCAGACACACATTTTATTTTTAGGCCACACTTGGAAGAAGCAATCCTGTTCAAATTCAGTTTCTACGAGAACATGGGGCCCATTTAATAATGGGCTCCATGTTCTTGATGAGATAGAGGAGAGGAAGGATGTGGTTGCGGAGTCGGGTAGGAGAGAGGGACGGACTCCAGGGAGGGTAGTTAGGAGAGGATGAGAGGGAGGAGGGGTGTGTGTGTGAATTTGTGTGAAACAGAGAAGAGGGCGGGGGTAGCAGTCATGATGGCCCATCATCATCTAGGTGTCTTTGGTTGTGAGCCTTTCACATTGAAATGGAGCCTGCATTATACTGCTATACATACTATAAGTAAACAAATACACAAATCACAGTTTCTCAGTCCTTGGTCTACTCTTAAATGTTTACCATACTTTTTATTGTGTGACCACTTTGGAGTGAGCATATCTGTATATCTGGTGGGAGGAGGGAGGGTGCCATGGAGGACAGCATGTTAGACTGTGATTGGTGGAGATATGGTGCTATTGTTCTCTTAGTCTATCATTCAAAGCAGTTAGTGGCTCTCTGGTATAAGAAGACTTGGTCTGTGTCATTTCTCCACAACTCCTCCAGGATCATTTCGGATCACATCTGACTGTGGACTGCAGACTTCAGGTGAAGATGGACTCTCTTGAACCCACCAGGGACATTTCTGCTGAACAGGAGGAACCCAAAGACCTTGGTATGTTACTTAACCTCCCTTTTCACTCCCACTGTTCTGTTTTTATTCCCTCAATATTCTCAATAATTGTATTGTTAGCTTAGTCATTTTATTATGAGCTTATATAGCTTTGCTGTAGAACATGAGTTAGTTAGGATGTTTTGCATCACAGCAACAACCAAATATTTGTAGTATTATTTTAAGGATTAAGTAATCACTGAATCCCTATATTTTAGTCATGCTAAGGTTTTTAACACAATTGTTGGTTAGCTACATGACAGGGATTTGTTGCACAACAATTACTTTTAAGTCTACCTATCAACAATCTTTATTTTGTATTTGTTTCCAATCCAGTGTCCCATCAACAGTCTGATGACTGCCCTGACCTACCAGCGGTGAATGAACAAAGAAGCTTGACAAAGAAAAAACAACATTGCTGTGATCAGTGTGGAAAACGCTTCCCTAACATATCCAAACTTGAATGCCACCAGAGAATTCATACTGGAGATAAACCATATGGATGTGATCAGTGTGGACAACACTTCTCTCAAATGTCCAGCCTTAAAAGCCACCAGATAATTCACACTGGAGAGAAACCCTATGGGTGTGATCATTGTGGACAACACTTCTCTAGAATGGACCTCCTTAAAGGACACCAGAGAATTCACACTGGAGAGAAACCCTATGGATGTGATCAGTGTGGACAACACTTCTCTCAAATGTCCAGCCTTAAAACACACCAAAGAATTCACACTGGAGAGAAACCGTATGGATGTGATCAGTGTGGACAACACTTCTCTCTAATGTCCAGCCTTAAAATACACCATAGAATCCACACTGGAGAGAAACCCTATGGATGTGATCAGTGTGGACAACACTTCTCTCAAATGTCCAGCCTTAAAACACACCAGAGAATTCACACTGGAGAGAAACCCTATGGATGTGATCAGTGTGGACAGCACTTCTCCCAATTGGCCCACCTTCAACTACACCAGAAAATGCACACTGGAGAGAAACCCTATGGATGTGATCATTGTGGACAACACTTCTCTCGAATGTCCAGCCTTAAAATACACCATAGAATCCACACTGGAGAGAAACCATATGGATGTGATCAGTGTGGACAACACTTCACTCAATTGGCCCACCTTAAAAAACACCAGAGAATTCACACTGGAGAGAAACCCTAGTGTTTACATTATGACAAGAGCTTAGCACATCCACGTAAAGTGTTGTAGTATGATCTTTTTTCATTTTTTTTAATTACAAGTAAACTTGTATATCCTACTGTTTAAATGACCTGTTCTTTTTTGGGGTATTTCTTAATACACCTTATAATCTTGTGAATTTGTTGGCTATTTATTTTCACAAACTTGTATATCCTACTGTTTAAATGACCTGTTTTTTTTGGGGGGTATTTCTTATTCACTGGATCTTTCAGAGAAATTGTTAAAACTGAAAAGTATAGTGGTGAGTGGTGACTTTGTGTTGGAGTCTGTTAGAGCCTCTTTTTGTTCACCCATTGCATCAATCTATCTACATTATTTAATGATTTATTTCGGCGTCATTACATCTGACGCTACATGTTTCATTATTATGATACTGCTGTTATACTGTATACTGAACATGTCACACCAACATTATGCTGCAGATAGAAATAAAAGTCTCAATATTCAACTTCATTCTCAATCGTATCCTTTGTTTTACTTTCATTTGACCGGCAGAGTTTCTGTAAATTAGATTTAGATTAACTTTGTTCACACTTGTTCAGACACACATTTTATTTTTAGGCCACACTTGGAAGAAGCAATCCTGTTCAAATTCAGTTTCTACGAGAACATGGTCCCATTTAATAATGGGCTCCATGTTCTTGATGAGATAGAGGAGAGGAAGGATGTGGTTGCGGAGTCGGGTAGGAGAGAGGGACGGACTCCAGGGAGGGTAGTTAGGAGAGGATGAGAGGGAGGAGGGGTGTGTGTGTGTGTGTGTGTGTGTGTGTGTGAAACAGAGAAGAGGGCGGGGGTAGCAGTGATGATGGCCCATCATCTAGGTGTCTTTGGTTGTGAGCCTTTCACATTGAAATGGAGCCTGACAGGGGAGGTGTTACTACTTTCAGGCTGCACTCTCCTTTTAAGTGACCTTTTGAGAATACATTGGAGTAGGATCCTAACTAAGTTACTGCACAGTATCATGCGAGATAATACACCTTATAATCTTGTGAATTTGTTGGCTATTTATTTTCACAAAGTAATTATTTTAATTAGTAACAAGACTGTTTAAATGTCATTCCACCTACTCTGTTGTTTGTTCAGTGGTGGAAGAACAAGTAAACGGTGGGACTCCACAAAAATACACAAGTAATTCAAGCAATACATTCAATTTGATTAATTATACTGCTATACATACTATAAGTAAACAAATACACAAATCACAGTTTCTCAGTCCTTGGTCTACTCTTAAATGTTTACCATACTTTTTATTGTGTGACCACTTTGGAGTGAGCATATCTGTATATCTGGTGGGAGGAGGGAGGGTGCCATGGAGGACAGCATGTTAGACTGATTGGTGGAGATATGGTGCTATTGTTCTCTTAGTCTATCATTCAAAGCAGTTAGTGGCTCTCTGGTATAAGAAGACTTGGTCTGTGTCATTTCTCCACAACTCCTCCAGGATCATTTCGGATCACATCTGACTGTGGACTGCAGACTTCAGGTGAAGATGGACTCTCTTGAACCCACCAGGGACATTTCTGCTGAACAGGAGGAACCCAAAGACCTTGGTATGTTACTTAACCTCCCTTTTCACTCCCACTGTTCTGTTTTTATTCCCTCAATATTCTCAATAATTTTATTGTTAGCTTAGTCATTTTATTATGAGCTTATATAGCTTTGCTGTAGAACATGAGTTAGTTAGGATGTTTTGCATCACAGCAACAACCAAATATTTGTAGTATTATTTAAGGATTAAGTAATCACTGAATCCCTATATTTTAGTCATGCTAAGGTTTTTAACACAATTGTTGGTTAGCTACATGACAGGGATTTGTTGCACAACAATTACTTTTAAGTCTACCTATCAACAATCTTTATTTTGTATTTGTTTCCAATCCAGTGTCCCATCAACAGTCTGATGACTGCCCTGACCTACCAGCGGTGAATGAACAAAGAAGCTTGACAAAGAAAAAACACCATTGCTGTGATCAGTGTGGAAAACGCTTCCCTAACATATCCAAACTTGAATGCCACCAGAGAATTCATACTGGAGATAAACCATATGGATGTGATCAGTGTGGACAACACTTCTCTCAAATGTCCAGCCTTAAAAGCCACCAGAGAATTCACACTGGAGAGAAACCCTATGGGTGTGATCATTGTGGACAACATTTCTCTAGAATGGACCTCCTTAAAGGACACCAGAGAATTCACACTGGAGAGAAACCCTATGGATGTGATCAGTGTGGACAACACTTCTCTCGAATGTCCAGCCTTAAAAAACACCAGAGTATTCACACTGGAGAAAAACCCTATGGAAGTGATCAATGTGGACAACACTTCTCTGCAATGTCCAGCCTTAAAACACACCAAATAATTCACACTGGAGAGAAACCGTATGGATGTGATCAGTGTGGACAACACTTCTCTCTAATGTCCAGCCTTAAAATACACCATAGAATCCACACTGGAGAGAAACCCTATGGATGTGATCAGTGTGGACAACACTTCTCTCAAATGTCCAGCCTTAAAACACACCAGAGAATTCACACTGGAGAGAAACCCTATGGATGTGATCAGTGTGGACAGCACTTCTCCCAATTGGCCAACCTTAAACTACACCAGAAAATGCACACTGGAGAGAAACCCTATGGATGTGATCATTGTGGACAACACTTCTCTCGAATGTCCAGCCTTAAAATACACCATAGAATCCACACTGGAGAGAAACCATATGGATGTGATCATTGTGGACAACACTTCTCTCGAATGTCCAGCCTTAAAACACACCAGAGAATTCACACTGGAGAGAAACCCTAGTGTTTACATTATGACAAGAGCTTAGCACATCCACGTAAAGTGTTGTTGTATGATTTTTTTTAATTACAAGTAAACTTGTATATCCTACTGTTTAAATGACCTGTTCTTTTTTGGGGTATTTCTTAATACACCTTATAATCTTGTGAATTTGTTGGCTATTTATTTTCACAAACTTGTATATCCTACTGTTTAAATGACCAGTTTTTTTGGGGGGTATTTCTTATTCAGAGAAATTGTTAAAACTGAAAAGTATAGTGGTGAGTGGTGACTTTGTGTTGGAGTCTGTTAGAGCCTCTTTTTTACACCCATTGCATCAATCTATCTACATTATTTAATGATAAATTTCGGCTTCATTAAATCCTACGCTACATGTTTCATTATTATGATACTGCTGTTTTACTGTATACTGAACATGTCACACCAACATTATGCTGCAGATAGAAATAAGTCTCAATATTCAACTTCATTCTCAATCGTATCCTTTGTTTTACTTTCATTTGACCGGCAGAGTTTCTGTAAATTAGATTTAGATTAACTTTGTTCACACTTGTTCAGACACACATTTTATTTTTAGGCCACACTTGGAAGAAGTAATCCTGTTCAAATTCAGTTTCTACGAGAACATGGGGCCCATTTAATAATGGGCTCCATGTTCTTGATGAGATAGAGGAGAGGAAGGATGTGGTTGCGGAGTCGGGTGAGAGAGAGGGACGGACTCCAGGGAGGGTAGTTAGGAGAGAATAGAGGATGAGAGGGAGGAGGGGTGTGTGTGTGTGAATTTGTGTGAAACAGAGAAGAGGGCGGGGGTAGCAGTGATGATGGCCCATCATCATCTAGGTGTCTTTGGTTGTGAGCCTTTCACATTGAAATGGAGCCTGACTGCAGTTAACTGGAGGAGAGCTGTGAGGAGGGTTTTCACCACTACAAGACAAAGGGGAGGTGTTACTACTTTCAGGCTGCACTCTTCTTTAAAGTGACCTTTTGAGAATACATTGGAGTAGGATCCTAACTAAGTTACTGCACAGTATCATGCGAGATAATACACCTTATAATCTTGTGAATTTGTTGGCTATTTATTTTCACAAAGTAATTATTTTAATTAGTAACAAGACTGTTTAAATGTCATTCCACCTACTCTGTTGTTTGTTCAGTGGTGGAAGAACAAGTAAACGGTGTGACTCCACAAAAATACACAAGTTACACAAGTAATTCAAGCAATACATTCAATTTGATTAATTATACTGCTATACATACTATAAGTAAACAAATACACAAATCACAGTTTCTCAGTCCTTGGTCTACTCTTAAATGTTTACCATACTGTTTATTGTGTGACCACTTTGGAGTGAGCATATCTGGTGGGAGGAGGGAGGGTGGAGGACAGCATGTTAGACTGTGATTGGTGGAGAGATGGTGCTATTGTTCTCTTAGTCTATCATTCAAAGCAGTTAGTGGCTCTCTGGTATAAGAAGACTTGGTCTGTGTCATTTCTCCACAACTCCTCCAGGATCATTTCGGATCACATCTGAATGTGGACTGCAGACTTCAGGTGAAGATGGACTCTCTTGAACCCACCAGGGACATTTCTGCTGAACAGGAGGAACCCAAAGACCTTGGTATGTTACTTAACCTCCCTTTTCACTCCCACTGTTCTGTTTTTATTCCCTCAATATTCTCAATAATTTTATTGTTAGCTTAGTCATTTTATTATGAGCTTATATAGCTTTGCTGTAGAACATGAGTTAGTTAGGATGTTTTGCATCACAGCAACAACCAAATATTTGTAGTATTATTTAAGGATTAAGTAATCACTGAATCCCTATATTTTAGTCATGCTAAGGTTTTTAACACAATTGTTGGTTAGCTATTTACTCAACTGAAACTAAACTAAAACATTTACTGTCAAAATGAACACTGATGTGGACTTCACAAACCACATTATGATAAAATACAGAACCTTTTGAAACACCACACCAGCATTAAATGTCAGGACGCTACCTTCGTACCTCCACCCACAATGCAACACTGGCAAATAGGCAGTTTGAAGGCTCTGCGTACACGTACAGTATGCATGCCGTGCACAGACAGATGCAGACTCTCTCTCTCGATCTCTCTCTCTCTCTCTCTCTCTCTCTCTGAATTGCTACAATTGAATAAAATATAATTGGGCGGGCCTCGAGTGCTGTATAAAAGCACAGAAAGCAAGCAAGGCTTTGAATCAACAATTACCCAGAAATCACTTCGCACTGCATGTATGAAAGACAAGAATATCACGTACTGTACATGAGTAGCTACTTTGAGAGGTATCAGCCTGTGGACCTGACGTGCTAGTTGGACACAATACAAAGCAAAGTCAGCTACAAAGCAGGGGGGATATTCCCTATGATGGCCTTATTGCGAACGCAGTGAGCATTTACTATGAGATCATGTCTGTCTGTCTGTCTGTCTGTGTCTGTCACGCTGTAACACCACCCGCCTACCACCAGAGGGCGCAGCTGTATCACACACAAACGCACGCACGCACGCACGCACGCACGCAAGCACGCGCACACAAAACTTAAAAAAAAAACTTTAAAAGGAAAAACTTTAAAAGGAAAAACTTTAAAAAAAACTTAAACACAAAAAAAAGGGAACTTAAAAAATTACGTAATTTATTCTAATTGTTGTTTTTGCAATTTACGAGCTGCGTTCGCTTCCCGCGTTCGCGCGTCTTACTTGTATTTAAAGATGTAATGTATGTGTAATGTCCAATGTGAATACAGAGAGGTCCATCCTACCTCTGCTATAACAGGCAAAGAAAGAAAGAGAGAGTTTCAAAGAAACTAGAGAAACGGTCAGGATGGCACTTACACCCGCATTCTAATGAGAGCGCAAAATCTGTCTTGGAAGAGCCACCCATCGACTGATCCCTGTGTTTCTTCACTAGTCCGATCCAGAGGAACACAGTTTTCCGGCCACTGCTACACAGCTGACAATGAGGTTATATCTTCCCTTCTTCTCTGGAGTCCTGCCTCAAAGCAGACCCGAGGTAGAAAACTGTCGTTCCCTGATGTCATCGCTAGGGACACATGCATCAGTAAGCAGGAACTGGGGATGGCAATGAAGGACCGGAAAGTCTGGCGTGGCATTGTGAAATCCATGACCGCGGTCGAAAAATGATGATGATGATGATAACAGGCAGTTGAGTCGGCCATTCAGCAATACGCAGACTGTGACTGCACGATGACTTCTTTTTTTCCAACGGCGCTCCCCGCCAGTGACTTATTTTGACGTCTTTTTTTGACGAAACCTCAGGGTACCATAGCCATGCTGTGATGACTAAATATTACCAGGTCCAGACAGGAGGAGATCTGGGGTTCAGAGCCACAATGTTAGCCGTGTTATCTGAGTGAAGAGAATCATTTTCAGTTATACTTATTTCATATAATTGCTGTCGGGCAGAAACCTCTTATAATTTTTTTTACTGCTTTAGGTTCAAATGTAAATGTAAGAATCTATACAATCATACCAAAGACCATAAAGCTGATGTGTTCAACAGGTAGATTGAGCCCACGCACAATGTCGTAACTGTCTATTTTCATCCATGTATTTATTTACTGCACACTGCCTTGATGTGATGCTTGTATCTCAGCAGGGAGGGAGGCATGGCGTGTGGCTCGCACAACACCACAGGAGAAACGTCGCCGTGGAATACGACGTCAAAAAAGTCAGCCTACAGAGAAAACAAGGCACTCGCTGTTACTCTGTGTGAATTACACACACACACACCGCGTCACATGCATATTTAAATTCTGATCACTGGAGACTTCAATTATGTGAGCTACTGAGCTGCAATGTCACGGATGATTATGAGAGAGCGGCAAAGGTTGACGGGCCGCCGTTTAGCTGACACGATCAATCAGCAGCTACACGCACGCACGCACACACTCACACACACACACACACACACACACACAGAGGCATGTGTGTATAAACATGGATGAGTGGGTACGTGATTGCTTATTCACATTTCCTTGCACGTCTCTCCATCGCAGCATGCTCGCACACACAACACAAACATGCACAGAATGTGTGTGTGCAAATACATGTACGCACACACACAAGCACGTGCACACACTCACACGACCACACAGCGCCCCGCCCCGCCCACCCTGATGTGTCTAATCATGCACACGGTGCAGTGCGGTTGGCAGCTTTAGCCTCCTCCTTTTACCCCTTTCCTATAATCTCAGGGGCTCTTGTGGCAAATTACATCCTAACGTTGATGAATTACGGCACGCTGTCCATGACGCCGGCAGCTCCTCGTACACTCCAAATCAATTTAAGTGACTTTTCCCCCCTGAAGTGCATGAGAGTGGAGTCTTTTTCGTTAAAAAAGACTTGAAATTAAACGGGTTGAGAATCACTGCTAGAGCCGTAACAATCTTCTCTCATGGGGGGTCCCTGGCATATCTTTTCTAATGGAGGTCTGCAGGCTAATTAGTGTCAATTTGGGGGTCCTTGACATGAAAAGGTTTGGGAACCACTGACCTAAAGAACTTTGGTTCTAGAGCTGGTTCCGTTCTAGATTCTTGGAACCTTATTGGTGCTTTCGCGGAACCGGCGGCCAGAGGCGTCCGCCTGTCCAAATCCATTTCTGGCCTGGCCAAAATCCATACAATGAGAAAAAAAGAGTACAAAAACAAGACCTGGGAACTATTCAAATGGACAGCTGATTGGCCGTTGCGGTAGAGCGCGACCCTCAATCGCCCATTGGAATGTAATGCATGCCTTTCAGCCTTTGTATCCCACTCGTCTGGCAGGTATATCTCTTTGAAAACCTTTAGTGCTACGATTGTGCGCGGGGAGACGACAATTAACATATCTTGCCTGCCCAAAACGTAATTCCTGGATACGCCACTTTTTATTTTGTAAAAAGTGACAACGTTTCGATGTGTCAATTACATCTTCGTCAGGTCATGACCTGACGAAGATGTAATTGACACATCGAATTGACACATCGAAACGTTGTCACTTTTTACCTGCACCCTGATATAATAAAATAAGGGCCTAAATCGTCTGAGCTGCTCCAGTGCCTTCTTGTTCGCATGCTATATGTCCTGCTCCTGAGGTGCACCAGACTGGCCTGCTATAGGCTAGAGGCGCCGCTGGAACTCCCTTCTAGGTTCAATAATTATATGTGGCAACACCCACTGCTGCCATTACAGATTACAAACTTGATTCCATATGATTTTTCAAAACTGGAAACTCGGCAGGTTGGAAATGTTATATTGTGTCTTTGTCTGCACAGTGTCTGACCTGTGATGATTTAAACAGCATCACGTCGTCGGCACTCGGGTGGCACAGTGGTGGTGTGCCTTGGCACCACATGTGGAGGTTGTGGGTTAAGGGTCACTGCGTGCAATCCTACAGTCTGGGGCAGCGGCGTCGAGTCCGGGGGTGCTTGAGGGCTGAGGCACCCACTGACACAATGGGCACGTTCGGAAATAGCGCACTGAGCGCACTGTGCAATGCATTAAAGGCGAGTGCGCTCCCGCACTGGGGGGCGGGGCGGCAGGGCACCCACTGCCGTTACAAGTAAGACGCGTGAACGCGGGAAGCAAACGCAGCTGTTGTGGCAGTCTGACATACACACACACACACAGAGCTTTTTTTAAAGTTTTTTTTTTAAGTAAATGTTTTTGTTCTCTGTTTTGTAAATGTTTTATGTTTTTTTTTAAGTTTTTTTTTTTTTTTTTTTTTTAAGTTTAAGTTTTATTTATTTTGTATTATTTATATATTTTTTTAAGTTTTCATATTTTTGTGCGTGTGCGTGCGCGTGTGTGTGTTTGTGTGTGATACAGCTGCGCCCTCTGGTAGAGGGCGGGACAGACATGTCCTGCTGGGTCTCATAGTAAAGGCTCACCTCGCGTTCGCAATAAGAACTTTCCACGCCTGGTCTGGGGTTGAGCCTGTCAGCAAGGAGTGTTGGGTGGGAGGAGGAGGACAAAGGCGGGTGGGGGTGGGGGCTCCTCACTGGTAGGTGAGTCAGTATATAGGATACAACAGCAGTGACGAGTGGTGTCAAAAATAATCGATTCAGCGATGCATCGCGATTTGGCCCGAATCGATAGCCGGTGAATCGCATAGTGGTATTGAGTTGTGAGGGCCGTGCCAATGCACAACTATAGCAGTGACAATATATACACACACACACACACACACACACACACACACACACACACACACACGAGGAATGAATTGGCATAGCAACTGAATTGGGGAGAAAAAGGGTAAAAAGTGCTTTATTTATTTATTAAGCAGCATGTAGCCAACAGAGTTGTGTTTTCAGCCTATTCTGTTTGTTTGTCTACAAAATATATGAAATTAAACTTGGTGAGAATGATCAATCTATAAACATTAAAGGCCTACACTTGTTTACAAGAGGGTCCACCGTTTTCAATTCATCATAACATTTAGAGATGTACAAATATACACTCTATATAGCCAAAACGAGGAAGTCATCATAAAGGAGGTAAAAAGGGGGGAAAAAACATAC
Organism: Electrona antarctica; assembly: GCF_951216825.1. Classification (NCBI taxonomy): domain Eukaryota; kingdom Metazoa; phylum Chordata; class Actinopteri; order Myctophiformes; family Myctophidae; genus Electrona; species Electrona antarctica. Next base: position 26,615 of record NW_027636912.1, on the reverse strand, counting down.
AGTGAGAAGAAAAGGGGTGGGTCTGAGAGCTGTGATATAAAATGGCATGGACCACCTCAACAGTCGATATCACAATATACGGTAAGTTTTATATTTCATTCAGTCACTATCATATTCATTGTTTAGGCAAACAAAAGTAATATAATTTTAAGAATATAGCCTAAAGTGAGCTGTTCATTATGCTCAACAGCCAACAGCACACTCTAGTGGTATTAATCTGCTACAACATCCTGTTCAGCAGCATTCGACCCTGGATGACCTGATTGATTGATTGATTGAGTCCAAGGTACAGGTCAATACAAAAACCGCTAAGAGGATAAATCAGAAAACTAAGATAGATAGTTTTTTATTAAAGTGTCGTACATCATAAGATGCCCAGCCCGCACGGGCTTACACTCACACAATTTACATACACAATGATACACCATAAACAAAATACATAGACAGTTACTTATGGATACATCGTTCTCCAACGTAACTGCATGCCTTCTCTATGAATTGTCCTAAAACAAAAACTTCATTGTTGAACATTAACAACCAATTTAACATTCAACATTCAAAATTCAGACATCCAAAATAAATCTGGGCTCTTATCCTGATTTTTTTCAAATAGAGTTTCTTAAATCATGGTATAGTGGACAGTGGAAAACAAAATGAAACTCATCCTCTACAACTCCCAGGTCACAAAGAACACAGAGTCGCTGCTCCTCAGGAATGCCAGTATATCTGCGCCAGAATTTCGTTCTCCCAGTACCGGCAGAGTAGTTCCGGCGCAACGGATTGTGTGGCCTTGCTCATTCCATGATGGACTGATAAAGGGTAGCTACTGGGACGTAAGTCGGGATTTGATCAACCCCGGCTGGGTCGCCTGACTGAGGGGTATGATGTTGGAAGACCCGAAACCCCGTTGACCTCAGGATACATCACTGAGGATACGTCCCAAAGGGTTGGATTGGGGGGTCAAATCTACTAATCAAATGATTCCCGAGCGTGGTACGGCTGCAGCTCACCGCTCCTTGGCTGCGGCTCACTGCTCCAAGAGATGGGTCAAATGCGGAGAACACATTTCACCGCGGTATCGTGTGTGACAAATCGTACGACTTTGACTTTGATCAACCCCGGCTGGGTCGCCTGAGTGAGGGGTATGATGTTGGAAGACCCAAAACCCCGTTGACCTCAGGATACATCACTGAGGATACGTCCCAGGTGCATCCATGCAATGTATTTTTAGTTATGCTCACCTCAACTGCCAGAGGTAAAGCACCAGATCTTAACTGGGCACAGAGGGACCTCTGTCCTCTTTTTAAATTAAATGCAACATGAGGTTCAGTCATGTAGTCCTCTTTGAATTGAATATAATTGATTCATTTAGCTTTTTTCACAATGTCCACCCTCCATTGCTGCTGATGTAACATTGTATATTAAAAAATCACACCCGTGTGAACTGAGTGGTGCAAGGTCTTATATAGTCTGATCAGCTATGTCAGTGACGTCACACACTAACCATAGTAACCATGCTCACCTGTGCACGGACACGTACACAAACATTGCACGGACACGTACACAGGTACACAAACAGACAAAGCTGGTTATTGGAGTGGTTTGCACCACTCAAAAATACACCCCATTCGACCGTTATCTCTCTATTGAATAGGTAGATATATCGATTCCGATATTATACAGAGGACCACAATGGAAACAAGACTAGGCCCAATAGGGGCTTGGCACAAAACCGGTTAATAAAGTATTTAATCAATCAATAGAATAATACTTTTCCAAGTGTCTGTTTTCGCAACTGAATGAGATGAGTACACAAATTAAATGTAGATTTTATTTTAATTGCATTTATTTTTTGCTGGTGAAAACCCATTCAATAATCAGTATTACCGATATGGCATTTTTATGCCTGATATGGCCAATTTCGATTAATCGTGCTTCCCTAGTTGTAAATAGTTATTTATTAACACAGATAAGTGATGAATGAAATTATGTTGTAATATCATTAGGTTGAGAGTGTAACCAAATGGACCCAGGATGCGGTTACATTTGGTTGAGAGTGTAACATCTTACAATAAATGCACCACATCTGTGTGTGTGTGTGTGTGTGCGTACAGTATGTGTGCGTGACACGGACTGCAAGACCCACCGTTGCACCCATTTATATTTGAATTAATTATTTGTGTTCTTTTCACCTAAACATCGATGTTTGTTTAGTCTTGCAATGCCTTTGGTCATGATATTTGCATACAAATACAAAAAAAAAAGTAAATGCTTGGAATATATATATTTTTGTGATTAGAATGTCTAGATATAACATGTTAATTCATTATTGTGAAAGATATCCAAATGTAAATAGTTATTTTAATAATTATAAATGTGCATAAAATTTGCATATATATATATATTCCTCCTAGTACTAGTATTGAAATCTCTTTTTTGCAAGTAGAAATATATCTGGGCTTTGAAGGGTTAAAAAAAATAATAATAAATATATATATATATATATATATATATATAGCAGATGTACAACTAAATTTACAAGCTCGCGGTGAGCTTTTAGATCTATGATTTTTGAATAGCCGGCGTGAAAATGGATTAAGTGGATTCCACTCATTTTCAACATGTTACCGTGTCATTAATATACCTTAGAGCCGTTGTCTGGAAATAATAAAAAACTGGAGGTCTGAACAAAAAAATCATTAACATGGTGAAACACATCTTGATGACATCATCTAGATGTGTTTCACCATGTTAATGATTTTTTTGCATACTTAGTTCTAGGAAACACAGAATGGGGGCACTTTATTATTTCCACAAAACAGCTCTAAGGTATATTAATGACATAGTAAAATGTTGAAAATGAGTGGAATGCCCCTTTAAGATGAATGTGATGCTACATCAACTACTTTTGCTGGGGACTCCCCTGGAAACAGACACTTTCATTTTAGTCCCCATTTGCTGCGTCACTGCCATATTGCGCGACCTTTATCATGTTACTGTGACACTGCAATGATCCCAGAAGCCATGCAAAAATGTAAATGTGTAGCTACTACCTTGTACACATGTTAACAAAAAAGAAACATACAATTGGATGCCCTCTGCTGGAATGTGTCACAATGACCACAGTAAGGTAAACAAGACATCAACCCCCCGGTAAGCTGTAGTTGCTTCAATAAGGACAAAAATATCCATGTTTTCTTCAAATATAAGCCTTTATTAAAATTACAAGCTTTTGTTAAAACAAACTCAAGAGTAAGACAACTGAATATACCAAAATTAATTGACAGTTCCATTTTGAGTATAATTATATATATATATATATATATATAATGTAAATATCATATATATATATATGATATACATGTACAATACACAGTAGAACCACACACACACCGGTCAAGCTGAACCCTGTGGCTGAGGAGGTGGCTCCGTTCTTTGCCCAGATGTTGGATCATGACTACACAACCAAGGATGTGTTCCGCCAGAACGTCTTCACTGACTGGAGAAAGGTGAGGTCAGAACATCATGGCGGTTCTTGTTCAGTTGAGAACATGCGGGTTCCCATGCGATTTTTCTATTCAATTTTATTACATAAAGTGTAAAGTTGTCTCAAGACATTTTACATGTAGAGCAAAGAGGCAATTTTGCAACTGTGGTAATGAAAAACAACGAGAAACGTTGTGGTATATAATTTTAGGACACTCTACCATGCATAGAAGACTCTGCTAAAAACTGGATCAGCGTGCAACACGTCGTATGGCCAAGAAAAGGTTTCTGAACGTCTCGTCCTGCATATTTCCGTGTGCTGAAAATGGCGACGCGTTGTGAGCTTGCACCGATCGTGTTTTAAGTGATGGTGAGTGGCTCCCGATCAGATGGCGAACGGTCAGATCGAGTGCCCTGGTAAGGATGCAGTACGCTCCCATAGAAGCTCTGGCCAGAGAACGTGTAGATTAGTTATTTTGCATCCAGGTAATAAAAAGAGACCAGTCCCGTCTACAGAGAGGGGCCACACGTTATCTGCTCCTGTATCTGGCCACGAAGACAGTTTGTGCAAGAACCATTACAGGCTCATTAGCCTTTACAGGAAGACCGACCAGGCATGCATTTGTGGCGGTTGCATGGAAACGGACCACAAAAACCACCACATTGTACTACTCGACACAGAATATTGAATCCAAATGTGTAGAAGTCCAGAGTGCGATAAATGCATGATCACAGAGGCTCGTGTTCCTTCCACGCGCTATGTCCAACCAGGGAAACTCCCCCCTGTCAGGTGTAAAGGAGCAACTTGGACACTCATGAGGCATGAGGCATGAAGGAAGCATGAGTTCAAGTCTGTTGCTCTCCCCATGTCACCCATATATGGGGACTAGGTTGGCGGAGGGTGTGTAGAGCCCAAGATCGCATTAGATAACTGACACGGGTGAAAAATGGGTTACAAAATCGTGGGATAAAAATATATATTAGAAGAAAAAAAATGTCCCTGACACTAAAAAGCAATTTAAACATCATGCAGTGTTGTCAAACCAAGGGTTCACGTCATGCAAGTTTTACTTTGAGGTCCAGGTAAAGGGAAAGACTAGTTGGGCTGTAGGAGTGGCGAGAGCATCGCTTAACACCTTGAGGGCCCTGACCTATTTAATCCATTAATAAAATGTACCCATCGTTTATAGCGCCCGGACCACTTTTACCGACGGACCGGATGTTGTTGTGAATGTGTGTGTGTAGCAGCTAACAATAGCCACACCACTCTAGAGTCGATCGACACCATCAGGAGGTAAGAATAAATCTATGGCGACTGGACAGCGGAGGGCCGTCAAACACAGGATCTTTTTTCATAATTAGACGGGATGATTTAGATTGCGAGTTATGAATGTTTTAAGATTTTTGTTGTCATCAGGTAAACAGGCAGGGAACATTTTCGATGACGTGTCACTGTTGTGCAACACCGAGGATTGCGCAACAAGCGCCTCTAGGCTGTAGAGCGATGCGATCAGTTTTCATAGGACTAATTTGATGGAGATTAATCAATCTCCGTCTCTGGCAAATTACCGTGCACTTGAACTTGACGGTGATCTCCGTCCTGCGCCTCCAAGGTGTCAACAGAATAGTAAGGGCATTTTATCAGGTATTTGACAAATCTGGGAACTAAATCGTTACCAAGAAATTTCTTCACCAATGTGTTTCTAAAGGTGTCTAATAACATGTACTAAAAGTTTGAAATTCAACTCCCGTGGGAAATTGAGTTATTAGCATAAAAACACTCCTTGGGCTAAATTAGGCCATATCCACTTGACCAAATGTGCTGACCGCATCACGTTTGTGTGGCCGTTTTCCTCCCAAGGAGTGTTTTTTGTGCAAAACTAATGCTTGGAATGGATTCAGAATCATGCAAACACCCTAGTTTCATATGTCACATGTTACTTAAAGAATGATGAAATTTGGACTTTTTTGCCTTATAGGATGTTATGGGCATATTATGCATATTATGCTAATAACTCAATTTCCCACGGGAGTTGAATTTCAAACTTTTAGTACATGTTATTAGACACCTTTAGAAACACATTAGTGAAGAAATTTCTTGGTAACGATTTAGTTCCCAGATTTGCATAGATTTCTCTTACTAGAAGGAATCCTGTCAGCATGTCCGTTAGGAATGAATGCTGGGTCATTGTGCTGGATGGTGGCTGCTATCGTGCACATGGCTCAGTGTCATCCGAGTTCAATCTGTTGGTGAAGGAGAAGCCACAGGCAGTGGAGGGGCCTGCAACTCTCAGGTGAGGTTCCAGGCGTGTCTCACATAATGACGTCAGGCATACCAAACAAGACACAACAGCCTTGTCCTTCCCCGCAGAACAGATGTCACAGAGAATATCATGAGTAGGTTGGTTTTCTAGAACTTGAGCCCACTTCTTATGTCCTATAGCCAACTCTGACAAGACCGTGTTGACTTGCATTTGAGGTCTGGTTGGAAACCGTTAATTGCACAGAGTACACTTGTAAATTAAGTTGATGTCCCAGTAGTGTTGAATACACGCCTTTGGAGAAGTTGTGTCCGCATGGTGTGGTGACCGGCTCAGTGACCACATCCAGACAGATCGCACAGACCAACTGCTCGGCTGTAAAACGAAATCTGGCAGTTGCCATATCTGGATAGAGAGAAGAAAAATAAAGCATTTATGATATGAATCTTAAAACCCATTTCAGTTGAATATACATTTAGCCCTAGTGTCCCCATTTCAGGGCTAACAGTCAGTGAAGATAGTCAAGACAAACTCATAGAGTTACAACACCTGGGAGCTTGTAGATCATCCATTTTCAGCAACAATATTTAGTGTATAGCAAAAAAAGGCACTGGTGTAAAATAGCCAACTACATTTTACTGTACTACTTGAGTACAGTAAAATGTTAAGATTTTTTTCCTTCACTTTACTGAGCATTTCCAATTTTCAGTACAGTTATACATTTGAATGTGAAATGGGAGTTTCTGCATAAGAACTTGGGATAGTTCCGATTTTTTGCTCATGGCTTTGGTGAAATATTAAGTAGTACCGGTCATTTTGTGGGGGGCACGCATTAAAAGTATATTAATTCACAAAACTAGCATCATTTGTATTGTTGACCTATTTCTACCATGAACTTCATTTTTGAACGAAAGTTGCGCTAATATTTTAGAAATAGGGCAACAATACAAATGTGCAAGTTTTATATACTTAATATTGACCAAAACCAGAGCAGAACTCCCACCACGGGCAGGGCCGGATTTACCCTCCCAAGGGCCCCCGGGCTAGATAAAATTTCAGGGCCCCCTGGGCTGTGCGGTGCATTTCGGACACGCGGCAAAAATTGCCGTATTTTGTTTTAATGCCCCCCCAAAAGAGAAAGGCAGGCAGGCAGACAGACAACATTGGCAGGGGTTTCCACAGCTACCCCACAACACAGCAGAGCAGAAGCTCTCAATGTTTTAACCATAATTGTACATATGCAATAACTAAACAGACATCTGACTTGAATTGGATTGCAATACTTTACAATTACAATTTTTTTAAAAGACCCCCCCCCCCCCCCCCCCCCCCCCCCAGTCAGGGGCCCCCGGGCTGCAGCCCACCCTAGCCCAATGGTAAATCCACCTATGACCACGGGACTCGGGCAATCAAATAATACCTTTGCAACCACTATGTAAATGGAAAGTATTTCATACAACATAAGTTCAAAAAATCCTTTTAAAGTGCATTTTGATACCAATACTTTAATTCAAGTATGTCTTTAACCAGATTAAATATTTCTACATTGCAGTATTGATATTTTTAGTTAAGTAAAAGTACTTTTTCCACCACTGGCAGTTCTACATAGTGATTGGGCTTGTAGATCAGTTAAGTTGCAGAATGTTTGCCCTCAGAATTAGAACACTAAGCTTCAAGTGGTAAATCTAACATGAGTTTTCCCATGATAGCACACAGTTTGAAAATACTAATATATACAATTATACACAGGGTTAACAAGTGAAGAACCTGACATTTGATTAAATTAATAACTTTTCTTCTTACCTCAAACCGTGGTGCAAGTTTCAAAACAAAAATGAAGTCACTCAATGTGTGGGTTCCAGCAGGGTGGATGTTGAATGACATGTGGCAAACCTGTGCAAAGCTTTAGCTTTATGACTAGTAAACACAGCTGAAAGGAATCACGTTAATTGTGGGTGTGTTTCATTTAGGTTTTAATGTGTGCCAGCATCATAGACTGCGAAGGCCAGCATGCACAGCTGCTGCGCTGTGATCTTCCTGCTGGCACACAGAAAGGGTAAATGAAACACACCCAACATTGAAATCCTCAGGTAGCCACGCCCCCTCCACACACACCTGCTGCAAATAAACAGACGAGATCCTTCCCGTATGTTTAGTTTGGTACTAAAAAGAGTGAAATAAACAACTTATAATGTAACTAATTACACCTCATGGAAGTTGAGTGGAGTATGAATTAATTAATTGATGCCTTTATTGCAGACTCAGGGTCCATAGAAAAACATAAAAATACAATTACAGTATATATATCCAATAAAAAACAGTCCAAATGTACATTTGGATACATGTGCATTTGTGACAGTTATAAATAAAGGCTTTTAAGCCAATGTCTTCTAAGGCTATAGTATCTAGTGTAGCTTTTGACAGGGTTATTTAAACTGACGATGATGCTATTCACAGACTTATCCAAGAGACACATGCATATAGGATGCTTAACTACTTGAACCCTATACTATAGTGTCCCTTTTTACAGGAAATCTATGGAAAATACAGGGTCAACCTCAATCTAATTGCAAAAAAACCAAACTCAGCTGATTTTGCTCTTCAATATGTTATATGAATAACAGAAAAAAAGTTGCCTGGAATTGTCTGAGGGGAAAGTGTTGAAAATGGCCTGTACAGTATGGCCATCATTGACATCCTATTATAAGGCAATATTTTCTAAATTTCCTTATGCTTTAAGTAGCATGTGACATTATCAAACTAGGGGGTTTTCATGATGCTGAAGCCATTCCAAGCATTAGTTTTGCACAAAAACCCTCATTGGGCTAGATTTTGCCATAGCAACTTGCTCAAATGTGATGATGTCAGCACATTTCTTTCTGTTATTCAGGATATATTGAAGATGCAAAATCAGCTGAGTTTTTTTTTTTTTGCAATTAGATTGAGGTCAAAGTACATTATTACTGGACTAATTCTGTGTTGGAAAAGCAGATATATTGGCACCCGCTGGCCTAGTGGTCCAGGCAGACATATAAGCTTTGACCTGAACGAACACGTTGCGTGTTCGAGTCCCGTTCACAACGACCTTTGCTGCATGTCTCTCCCTTTCTCTCTCCTGTACTGTACTGTACTGTACTGTACTGTACTGTACTGTACTGTACTGTACTGTACTGTACTGTACTGTACTGTACTGTACTGTACAAGCCCTCCTCCCTGGCCTGTCTGTGTGTTAGGCTGTGCAACAATGCCACTTGGTGGTGAGCAAAACGCTATAACGCTATTTTCGTGCTCGGACACAGCCAGGGACACAGGGACAGACCCAGGGACACAGCCACACACATAGCTGTCTATAGGAGTGGTTGCAACACTCATAAAGAAATAGCAGATCTACAAGCTTGTTGTGAAAATTAACATTTAGCTAACCTCCCCCTGGTGAAGAGCCCTGATCTAAACATGGTATCCTGGCACACAGCACTAGCACAACAGGTCAGAATGTTCCAGAAACTGCAACACGGAACAGCCTAATACAGGGGTGCCCAAAAGGTGCAGGTAGGTCACATGACATGCCCCTAAAGAGTATTTCATTTAAATATATTGAAGAAAAAGAACGATAAAAAAAAAAAAACATTTCTCCCCCTCTATTTCCCATTCCAAGTGCATTTGTCTTATACTGTACAGAATGTAACACAAACTCTACTATTCCGAAGCCCCCTCAGGTACATATTTAAACTATTTTCAGCAATGGTATAATGATTGATTTGGTGGGTAGATCTTGCCGAGCTGGTCATTTTGAAAGTAGCTCTCAAGTCAAAAAGTGTGGGCACCCCTGGCCTAATAGAACCTCTGTATGATTCTCTCTCAAATACTATTCTCCGCACTCGTTATCTTGCCCTTCTTGTTCCCATGACAACCAAATGAACACATCGGGTCTCCAAACAGGTGCCTCAACACCCCCACCCCCCTTGTCCTTTCATCTTCACACAGCCTTTAATTTAATGATCAAGTCCGCTTTCCACTGCAGAGGCACAGTTTGCGTCAGAAAGACACCGACAGACACCGATCCAACACCGCCAACACAGGTCAGACCAATGATGTCTTCCTGACTGTGGGTTGGTTATGCTAACGGACACAACACAAATACTTCAAAAGGGGGTGATAGAGAAATTGTAGGGCACTTAAGCTGGCAGCATACTTCAAATAAAGTATATATTTTTTTCCTGCTTGACAATACCAAGGATTTATATTTGATGGCGCGATGCTTTGAGTTCTGAACATTAGACGAATGGTGATTTTGCTGCATGGATCTGATGACAGTAATTAAATAATGAACACCCAATGTTTCACACTGGTGTCTGCGGTGACGGTCAGCTAGTTGGACTATGTTGGAGGTGCAAGAAGTTCCAAAGCGAAAATGTGTTTGATCGTTTTCTCGCAATGATGTCGTTCTTATTATCTGGCCAAACTAACAGCTTCCTTAAATTGTGATTTTTGACCATTACAAATAAAGCACAGAAAACACATTATTATTGTGAATATTACAGTTCAGTCAGGACAACTGACTGACATTGAACATATTATATGAGCAATATATTTATTGGCAATGAATTGGATCTGCATTTAGGTACTCTGAGAAAGCAAGGGACTCCAGATGAACACCAGATCCAAAACAACAGGTGGTAGCTGGGGCGGTGAGCAGCATTTTCTAGCAAGACAGCAGTGGTGAGAGTGGCAGCATGCAGCAGGATGAGCAGCAGCAAAAGCAAGCAGGGATGAGTAGGGCAAACTTACAGTTTTAAAAAAACGGTCTGAAAATGAAAAATTCAATTAACGACTGCCAACAACGGCACTGAGTTTCTTGACAGAACTTGATCTGCACTTTGTCTGTGCCAAGCGTGACGCTCATTATATGAGCCAGAAGAAAATCAAATCATACATTAAAACGAGCAAAGGCCTACTTCTCAAATCAAGTATATATATGATTAGAGTTGTCCCGATCCCGATCCGATCGGAAATCGTGATCAGGACATCCCTAGTATCAATATTCATGATTTTAGACTGGATATTGTATGTGATTTTGGATGTTGCACTATTGTGATATAATGGCATACATGTAAGTGTTCTATACAAATTTAAATATCGGATCATGAAAAATCGGTATCGGCAGATACTCAAAATCAAATGATCGGATTCGGATCGGGAGCACAAAAACGTGATATCCCTAACTATGATCGTTCCGGTTGCCTACTGTTCAACTGGGGTTGCACTGCACTGCACTGCACTGCACTGCACTGCACTGCACTGCACTGTACTGTACAGAAACTTGTGGAAGGATGAATTGGTCATGATGAGAAAATAACTGAATAACTGATTAACTTTTTGAGTGTCCCAAAGGGGTTGTTTGACAGTTTGTGGCTTTTCATAAAGAAATAATGGATTCACATAACAGCGGTCATAAGAGATAAACCCTACACATTATTGGCCCAATAAAGCTAAACGAGGTGCTGGAGAGGCGCTTTCCAGCCACTGAACAAAATGTATTGATGAAATGTGTAAATAGCACATCTTGACAGCATTGAGATAGCGGAGGTGTGCACTCTACTGAGTGCAGGCTTTCTAGTTTCATCATATTGTGGTTCCCACTTTTTCCACGATCTCTATTCCAATTTAGTCATTATAATTCCCCCATGTAGTCCCTGTCACTGCCTATCAGTGGTGTCATTTGTGGCCCCATGGGGACGGCAAGTGCCACCCCTACTAGTGTTGGCATTTCACCTTCAATTCAGTTGCTTAGTTATAGTCTCCATTTTTTTTGTAGATTAATCTTTAATTCATACCAGTGTTATGATGGGCATTGATTTGGAGTGCCCCTAAGTCGATGCCGGTCCATCCATGTCTATGTGGCATAATGTATGATGCACAGATTTAAACTTGTTCTGGTTAATGCAATAATAAAATAATGTTAAGAAAATCTGTAATACAAATATAAAAATAATCAAGTAATACATTAAAATAAAATGCTACCTCGATTTAGTTGTCTGCTCCTGCTCAAAGCCTTCTGTAAATAAAAACACATTCCGTGCTCATACACATATAGTAGGCTACACACAGAGCTGTGCAAAACAATAACATTGGTTCTTTACCCATTCAAATTGTTAATGACAACTACAATCTCAAATCAAAAGTTGTTGTTTTAACCATTTACCAGTAATTAATCCCTCGATCGCGTACTGCCAGGGTTTTATCGCGCGTAACACTTACTTTGAAGAGCCAAATATCCATAATAGCATGTTCCTGTGACAAACTGCTGTGTGTGGTGTCTTCACCGGTTAATAGCATGTTTCTGTGACAAACTGATGTGTGTGGTGTCTTCACCGGTTGTTGTTCTCTCGGTCGATGGTGGATAAAGCCGACCGCGAGTATCACAGCGCCTGCTACAGGCCGTTGAAAACGCTTGTCTGGCCTAGAAACTGCCCCTCAATGTCGTTTCTGAGATACAGGGCTTTCGATGCAGAGCTTAGAATGGAAGTGGATGCGCGCGCATCTTGTGTGTTTGTATCCCAGAGCTGATGTTGCGGTAGCAACATCAGCTAGCCATCGAAACCGATCGAAAAGCGATTAAACAATTCGAACACGAGAAATTTACGTTTGGCGGAGCAGTTAGAAAGAGTAGGTTCTCGTGTTCCATGTGTTCGGCAGGCAGCCGGTTAAAACCCTTCTTGGGAAACATCAATCGCATTTGACTGAAATGTTGCCAATGTCTTGGCAAAATGTGAGCCGTAAAAGATCAAATTATTTACTTTTACTATAAGTCCCCCAGGGTTCACTGAGAAGTCGTATTTTTCTTTTAATACCCCTGACTCCTTGATGCACTTTTGATTCTGGGCCATCTATTGCATCTGTTTGTACAGCAATGATATATTTTAGTACCTATGATTGTATTCATTACTGTTCTTCATGTCTGTGTTTGTCTCATTGATGTTACTGTTGTTTATATTGTTCACGGGATGTCACTGTAAATGAGGGTAACAGATACACAAATAAAGGTTTAAAATTAAATGAGTTGTGCACATAATGCCATATGGAGGCACCTAGTGCAGCCTCAGGATATCTTGGTGCTATTGTTTCATACCACATTTAGAGTTATTATTGTATATTGTATATTACACCCATGTCATGGTTATACAGAATACAGCAGTTATTAAACCTGACTCACTCCAACACAAGGTTCCCCATGCAGGGACTTCTGAACTCATGGACATTTTTCATGTATAAAAGATGTTGAAGAATCGTCGTTATCGAGGTATCAACATGCACAGTATCAGTATAGCAAACGGGCAACGGTATCACAATATTGTCAATATATCGATATATCATTGATATATCGTGAGTGATATTGACTTGTTAGTATGCAGTTTTTTTGGATAATGTTTAGTTTTTTTAGTTTATGTTGCAACACTTAAAATATAGAATATGACATTTTAAAGACGATATCGTATATCATATCGATATCGCATAAATACAGAGATATGACATTTTGTCCATATCGTGCAGCCCTGTATATTTCACTGTCTGGATGTCGTCTGAATGAGATTCAACACGGAGCAGCTCTGTAATTAAAATCAGGTGTGTTTGGAGGAACGAGCAGCTAATTGGAATCAAACAGGTGATATGCATCGTGTCGGTGTCAGCCAGAGCGTCGCAGCCATCATCTATGGCATGCACGATCACGCAGTACGTTTGCCAGAAAGTAATTAAGGTTGGCCTTTTAGGACTTTATAAGAATACACATACTGTAGGTTGTTTTTGTTTTGTTTTGGCATTGCCTATATTGTTAGGTATGTCACTATTATGTCCATATTATGACCACAAATATGCTCTAATAAAAGTGTGGAAAAAACACAAGTTTAATTTCACCACGTCTTTAAGCCCTGCGCCAACTGGATGTCTTGGTTCCCTTCTAATGGTGCCACTTGAACCCAGCAGTGACAGTAGCGGCCTGGCTGCCATGTCACCTCATTACCCGTCATGAAGCTCTTTGACAGCAGCCCCTCCATGTCACCTCATTACCCGCCATGATGCTCTTAGACAGCAGCCACTCCATGTCACCTCATTACCTGTCATGATGCTCTTAGACAGCAGCCCCTCCATGTCACCTCATTACCTGTCATGATGCTCTTAGACAGCAGCCCCTCCATGTCACCTCATTACCTGTCATGATGCTCTTAGACAGCAGCCCCTCCATGTCACCTCATTACCTGTCATGATGCTCTTTGACAGCAGCCCCTCCATGTCACCTCATTACCTGTCATGATGCTCTTAGACAGCAGCCCCTCCATGTCACCTCATTACCCACCATGATGCTCTTAGACAGCAGCCCCCTCCATGTCACCTCATTACCCGCCATGATGCTCTTAGACAGCAGCCCCTCCATGTCACCTCATTACCCACCATGATGCTCTTAGACAGCAGCCCCTCCATGTCACCTCATTACCCGCCATGATGCTCTTAGACAGCAGCCCCTCCATGTCACCTCATTACCCGCCATGATGCTCTTAGACAGCAGCCCCTCCATGTCACCTCATTACCTGTCATGATGCTCTTAGACAGCAGCCCCTCCATGTCACCTCATTACCCGCCATGATGCTCTTAGACAGCAGCCCCTCCATGTCACCTCATTACCCGCCATGATGCTCTTAGACAGCAGCCCCCTCCATGTCACCTCATTACCCGCCATGATGCTCTTTGACAGCAGCCCCTCCATGTCACCTCATTACCCGCCATGATGCTCTTAGACAGCAGCCCCTCCATGTCACCTCATTACCCGTCATGATGCTCGTTGACAGCAGCCCCTCCATGTCACCTCATTACCCGTCATGATTCTCTTAGACAGCAGCCCCTCCATGTCACCTCATTACCCGCCATGATTCTCTTTGACAGCAGCCCCCTCCATGTCACCTCATTACCCGCCATGATGCTCTTAGACAGCAGCCCCACCATGTCACCTCATTACCCGTCATACGAGGACCCACGGCTGGGCTCTTTGACAGAAGCCTCCTTCACAGACGCTCCTCTCTGTAAGGGCCGATTCATACTCCTATTTTACCGCTGTAGTGCCGAAATGATTTCGGCTCGTCAGAAATTTTCAGTAGCACCGAAGAGCCGACTTTAGGACGGTACCCGCCCCCCCGAACCTCAAATGACGTCACATTGTAGGCTCTACAGAGCCGAACCGACTTTTATTCGGCTCTAAAATAGGAGTATGAATCGCGCCTATAAGACATCAATGCAGAGCTGCTCTCGGTTCTGCTCTGCTCCGCCACTTTGAAGTGTGTTTCAGAGGTACATCAAAGGCTGCTGGTTGAGATCCATGGATGTCACTTCTCATGCGGTTGCAAAGCATTTGACACGTTGGACTTTACGAGTCCTCCTGTGGAATAGACTGGAATATATATATTGTTGGGGAGGGGGTCTCATCAACATCATTGTTTTCGCAGGATATCATGGTATAATAAATACTGCCATTACATTATAGGAGATTTACAGCTAGGTCTCATTCTGTTAATGACAAACCCTGTGGAATTGGATGGTTATTGCATTGAGAGAGAGGGACTGCCAAACTTAAAGAGGGAGTGCCACCATTTTTGTATTTTTCCAGTTTTTCATGTGTCTATGGGGTGACAGTATACTTCATTACACACCCTGCAGTCGTTTTTATGTGCAATGGTGTATTAACTTTGTATGTAGGCTTTCTTCCTGGAGGCTGAACCCTTGACAGTCAAACGGGCCAATGAAATAAACAGTAATATACAGCTGTGGGTGTGGCTTCAGTTCAGGTGGATCACCACCCACCAGGCAAACCAGGCATACTTAATGAACTGGTGGCCACATAAAAACAACATTTTAACAAATACTGTACACTTTTTGGAAAACATTATACCTCCTTATATAACAATAAGACCTGATGATCATGTTTTAGGGTGGGAAAAAAAATCACGGCTTTAATGTGTGAGTCTACAGAAGCTGCTACATAGAGGATGCAATTTATATACGAGTCATTCTCATTATATCTGTCTCCACTGGTGACATAAATCCTCCTCACACCTTCTGCAGCAACCCTGTCAGTCACTTGTCACCTAATGTAGGTCTGTCATGCACGGCGCACACACATACACACACACACACACACACACACACACACACACACACACACACACACACACACACACACACACACACACACACACACACACACACACACACACACACACACACACACACACGTTAGTTAAATGCTCAGGTTTTAGAATAAGCTGTTAGGAGTTTAAGCACGAGAGCAAAGCCCATTGCACTATAGATGGAAAGGGACTCTAGGAAAAAATAACAAGTTCATGAATAGTTAATAGTTTGTTTAGACGGACCATAAATCTGAATGCTATAAATGATATAAAAACCTACGTGGGATTCTCAGTGTTAATTAACTACATTTTTCATTTTGTTCCCTCTCAGGGTCAGCCACTAAGACACTATACTGCATATATTGTTGTACTGTATGATGAATAGTGATCGTCTTTTATTTAAGGGTTTTAGATTATTCTTATTTTTTAATTGCATTTGTTTCCATTTATAATGCAAAGATCGGAACGCCAGGATTAATGTGGTTCAATAAACAGTGATGATTATACTGTGTGCTTTGTGGAATTGTCTTGGGCGAGTCTCTCCTATATCTCCTATCTAAGATAAGGCAGAAAACCTCCCACTGCTTCTCTCAGGAAGCGACGGCGGACAGGACTCACTTAATGCTTCATTACTATTGTTATTTTTGTTTGTCGTTCCGTCGTGTCGTGTGTGTGTGTGTGTGTGTGTGTGTGTGTGTGTGTGTGTGTGTGTGTGTGTGTGTGTGTGTGTGTGTGTGTGTGTGTGTGTGTGTGTATTGTATGCAGTTCAAGTGAGAAACCGGTACAAGTGAGGAAAAATACGGGGGCGAGGATCGCACGGTTTCGGCGGGACGCCAACAGGCCCACTGGGGCCCACCAATGGCCGGCAAGTACCACCCCAGCCCCTGCCAACGGCCTCCCACACCGGAAAAACAGGCGCCCCCGTTCCGTTTTTCTCACTTGTACCTGTGCGTGCGTGTATATATGCTTTATGAGACAGAAATGAAAACAGTAAACAATTAACAATAGAGTATAGTCAAAAACTTGGTCTAAAAAGGATAGCACCAAAAAAAGTCCTCGTGGTCTTGTTTCCGTTCAGGTCCTATGTATTCAATTCATAAACATGACATGAAAAATAGCGACACAGTTCAATATCCATCAGAATCAGAGTGTAACGGGGGCCTGTTCTAACCCATTCAGGACGGGAACCCCTTTTGGTGTTTTAAGCCTTATGTTCTACTTTAGCTGTTGAAAAATAGCAGATCTACAAGCTCATAGCGTGGCACCGAGTGCCACGCTACGAGCTTGTATATCTGTTATTTTTGACAAATTGTTAAAAGAAGTCAGGGCAGATTCAGACTATGGTCCCGGGGTGTGCACCCTGGACCACTTGGTTTTGGACGGTAGGGCGACTTTGAACGAAAAAATAAATAAAAACAGAGGCTATTGGAGAACCTGATTTGGATATGGACACATGATCTGGACAATGTCACTATGACAGAAAGAGACCTTGACCTTTTCTTTGTTCCTGTGACAGCTGCCCCTGTCCAGTCGTATCTCTGGTGACGGTCAAGAAGAAGAGCAGCCATGTTTGTTCTTCTCTGGTTTCTGCGGGAGCAGGAAGAAAAGGCCAAACTCAAATCAAAAAGTGTGATCCTATATATTCTGCCTGAATGTTCACAAGATTCTATAGCCTGGACCCTTACTGTGAGAGACAGTTACAGGTATCTCAAATTGACATGTGAGAATGATTCAAACTTGCGGTCACTGGTCACAGTATAAGTACACTTGAGTACTGTACTTAAGCGGATATACTATCACTGTCATTTACTGAAAACCTGTAACTATAGTTAGTTCTAGTTAGTTCTTTTCAAAAGTAACTCAGTGACTTTACTGACCAGTAAGACGCCTTAATATAGGCGGCGGGCGACCGAAGGGCATTATTCTCTACCGGAATAATGTCATATACGGTGCCACGCAATGGGCAGAAGGAAATTGTGGGATTTGACAGCCTCCACGTCATGTTTCAGCTGTGTTTTTAAACCCAGCAGGCTATTGTGCACGGCACATGTAGTAACGGATGGCTACACATCGTGGACACACGCACACCCAGGGTAAATAGTATGTGTACCGTAGTGAGGCTCATAATAGGCACGTCCCGCGTCCCCCCCCCCCCCCCCCGCCTCATAGTCTCCGACTGTCTGACACAGCGGAGAGAAAAACAAGAGGCCAATGTGAAAAGGGTGGGATATATTCCTCAGCCTAGTAGGAAAGGCTGTGAAAGAGTTCACGTAAATTGCGCGCTGCGTTCATGATTTGAGGCTGGTTGTTTCAAAAGGGCCAATCGTGCAAACTTTGAAAGCCGATTTCTTTGAAAGCCGATACTTGCACAAAAAAGTAATGTGTATAAAGGGCCTTGCAAACGGGGAGCGATAAAACGCGCCTATAGTTCATTTTCAATGAGACCTGCGTTTTTACGTGAGCGCGTATTTACGTGAGCGCGGTCCCGTGAATTTCCCACGCGTCCACAAGACCTGGATTCTGTTTAGCTTTTTCTGTACGCTTGCGTTGTTGCGCACCTCTTCAACAGACCTGGAGGAGACCTGTGTTGATCCAGACCCTCTTCAACAGACCTGGAGGAGACCTGTGTTGATCCAGACCCTCTTCAACAGACCTGGAGGAGACCTGTGTTGATCCAGACCCTCTTCAACAGACCTGGATGAGACCTGTGTTGATCCAGACCCTCTTCAACAGACCTGTGTTGATCCAGACCCTCTTCAACAGACCTGGAGGAGACCTGTGTTGATCCAGACCCTCTTCAACAGACCTGGAGGAGACCTGTGTTGATCCAGACCCTCTTCAACAGACCTGTGTTGATCCAGACCAGGGCCGGATTTAGCCAGCCCCACTCAGGTGGGCAGACAGAATTGTAAGGGGGGCGACTCCGCCAGCGCGGGTGGGGTGTCAAACCCACATTGGGTGGGCAGGACGCACGTTTGGGTGGGCTATGCCCACCCCTGCCCCCCCCTAGAACCGGCCCTGATCCAGACCCTCTTCAACAGACCTGGAGGAGACCTGTGTTGATCCAGGCAACAACGCCTGCGTTCCTCGCTTCACGTTTGCAAGGCCCTTTAGTGTTACTGGGGAAAGTAACCAAAATAGGTCTCCCAATAATGCCCTTCAAGTTTATTTCAGTACTGTTATTGCATTGGAATATATTATATATATTATCTGTTTATCAACTTCACATGCATTCGCATCAATGAACTCTGCTAAGCAATGTGCACATGGTCTTAGCAATTATAATTATGAAATGTAGTGGAACAATACCGTGTGTGTGTGTGTGTGTGTGTGTGTGTGTGTGTGTGTGTGTGTGTGTGTGTGTGTGTGTGTGTGTGTGTGAGAGAGAGAGAGAGAGAGAGAGAGAGAGAGAGAGAGATGAGCTGGAGACACACGGAGGGAGAGAGAGAGAGAGAGAGAGAGAGAGAGATAATTAAATGGACAAAAATTGCAATTCCATTTTGACATGGCGTTAGGTTTGGCCATCGATAGAAGAACAAATTTGCTAAATTACAAACACAATGAATACACAAAATAGCAATACAAAAATATATTTGAGAGAGAGAGAGAGAGAGAGAGAGAGAGAGAGATAGAGGAGATCGGCAATGCATTATGTAGATTAGTCATGCTAATAAGCAATAAGAGACACCCATTAAAACTCATTCCACAGGACACCTTTGGACGCCTCCCCTTTATCCTCTTCACAACACCACAGATTACCACAGCTACAGTCACTATGCATTACATTTTGGACCAAGCTGTGGTCTGCAGTGCATGGAACAAATGCCACCGATTATAAGGTGCTTCCATATCAGTGAGGGTGCTGAATGCTGGACTCAAATGGACGTAACGCAGCATGAAACATTGATGTTCTGAATGTGCTCAAACACACTGGTGCTATAGTCGAAATACACTGGACATGCAATTTTTTTTATTTATTCTTAATTTAACTCTGGGAGACAGTAGGTGCGTTTCCATAAAGCCTTTTTTTTGCGCATTAAGGTTCTTTCGCAAAATCTCCTGGATGGAAACACCTCAAAATGCGCATAAGTCTGCATTTTTCGCAAAAACATTTTTTCGCTAGAAGGTGGCGGATTTTGGGGCTATATCGAAAAAGTGAAATGCGCAAATGGGTTATGGAAACACTTGCGGAAAATATTTCTAATTAGAAAGCATTGAACTCGCATTATATCGCTTTTAACAGTTGGAAAAGAAAAAAACACACGCGATGGTGAGTATAGTGGACTTGTGGAGTGATCGAACGGGAGGGTGGGTGATATGTGGATACATAAATTATTAAATTTACACACTCGAGTCTCGAAGCCTCTGTCTGCAGGCTGAGGCTCTTTTGCTCTCCCCGGTGAGGGCGTTCGCCGTTGATCATGAAGTTAGATCGGTGATATTTCTCCTAAACAGCTCGGAACGAAACGGACTAGTCAAAATGGAAATGTACTGTCAAGTCGCAGGGCAGGGGTCCCGATCGTCCCTGTACTTTGAAAACGAAACTATACCAGCCCCTGTCTAGACAAAAACACACGCCTATTTATTTAACAGACAGCCTGTTTGAAAGACAGCCTGTCCCAGTGGCCAATCTGGACAGCGGACTTCATGCAGACCAACTTGAATAGCCTAAAAGAACGTCAAATGCACCGTGGTGAAGAACAAATCAGAGAAGTGTGTGTGTGTGTGTGTGTGTGTGTGTGTGTGTGTGTGTGTGTGTGTGTGACATGATCAAATAATCGTGTAAGATTATCCTGTAGTGTGTGATGCAGATGCTATCAGATTTCAGACATCAAACGGTAAAATAAATGTCAGATAATATGCGCCTCTCTGCGCATCTCACTTGACTGGCAAAATAGCGCCATCTAGGCCTACTGCTTATTTAATATCTCCAAAGAAGCGCATTTTGTCAGTGGATGGAAACAAGAAAAATACGCTTTTCTTTTTTCGAATTACTTACTTATTCGCTTCCTATTTTCGAAATGTTTTGATGGAAACCCACCTAGTGTTGGGTCCATTTAGTTCCATGTGTACCAAATAGTAACACATGAATACATTAACACGGAGGACTTTGCTCTGCGTGCGTGTGTGAGTGGCGTGCAGTGATGGGATGTAACTAAACTATATTCACTCAAGTACTGTACTTAAGTACACTTTTGGGACACTTTTATTTCACTGTAGAATTTCCAAATGTTGTACTTTTACTCCATTACAGTTCTTTTGAAACTCTAATCAGAAAAATGAACTAAAAACCTTCCAGATCGATAGTCTAATGCTCTGTCCACCTGTGCAAAACACCTCCATGTCTTGTCTGTCCACCTGGATGAGTCTATGTCCCTGTGCAAAACACCTCCATGTCTTGTCTGTCCACCTGGATGAGTCTATGTCCCTGTGCAAAACACCTCCATGTCTTGTCTGTCCACCTGGATGAGTCTATGTCCCTGTGCGAAACACCTCCATGTCTTGTCTGTCCACCTGGATGAGTCTATGTCCCTGTGCGAAACACCTCCATGTCTTGTCTGTCCACCTGGATGAGTCTATGTCCCTGTGCGAAACACCTCCATGTCTTGTCTGTCCACCTGGATGAGTCTATGTCCCTGTGCGAAACACCTCCATGTCTTGTCTGTCCACCTGGATGAGTCTATGTCCCTGTGCAAAACACATCCATATCTTCCTTCAGAGCTGTATTTGTAGATTAGTATTATCATTACAAAACACACAGTAACCACTTCGGCCCTGCATGTATATACTTATAGCTATTTGAAAATAGACGGTCTACTTGTAGATCAGCAATTTTAGAAGAATAATCCAAATATTTGTGCGTGCGTGCGTGATGACTGGCACCACAGAGAATGGAAGAAAGTCTTATGCAGACTGTTTTTGGAGAGACTACTTCGTCTTCCAATTAAGGCTCCTTGAACATGTATTCCCAGAATGGTCAGAGAGCCACATATACTGTACAGGCTTGACTATAATGTCATTAATGTGTGGGTTGGATTTTTCATTTCTTCTTTATAGGTATAGATGTGCGTGTCCTTTTTGACTGTTTGTTCAGCCTCCTCTACTAATTAATGTGTGGGTTAACACCACAGGAATAGCACTCTGTGCAGTCGACGGTTCTATTTGAGTCACAATGAGGTGTGAGATTTCAGAGGCAGCATAGCATGAGGCCATGCAGTTTCTAGGAGACCTGTTAGTGAGTCTTACGTACCAGGCCGTATAGCCAAAGGCAACTGTCACAATATATAGCACCCAGTATTTGCAAATTATACATCATGATTATTACCTCCAATATTACAACAGGTCGTTTCGAGGAAGCAATCTGATTGGTTGAAACAGCCTTTTAGCCGTGCTTCAAACCTGGAACACCTAATTAAAACAAAGAATTCAGCTGTGTTGTTCTTCCAGAGCACAGCAGACTCGGTGGCTAGGCTAGCTAGTTTCTGTTCTCCCTGAGCGCAGCAGACTCGTTGCAGGCTAGGCTAGCTAGTTTCTGTTCTCCCTGAGCGCAGCAGACTCGGTGCAGGCTAGGCTAGCTAGTTTCTGTTCTCCCTGAGCGCAGCAGACTCGGTGGCTAGGCTAGCTAGTTTCTTGGGACATTTGTGCACTTCTGCGCTGTTTACACAACTCGCCTTCGGCTCGTTATTGCATCAACGCAGGCTTGCCATTAATGACAGTAACGCACTGCACCCTCTCGTATTGCTTAAATGACCATCATTTAAAGTCAAAACATAGATGTTCCCTCTCTCTCTCTCTCTCTCTCTCTCTCTCTCTCTCTCTCTCTGCACTTCACACCATCCACAGGTCATTTCTATACATTCATGATTTGTATATGGTTTGAGGCAAGATGACTATTTTAATTGAAAGGCCATTGGTTCGTATCACTTACTAGGACATGACTTAGGAGATAGGAGTAATGAAGAAACACACACACGCGCGCACATACACGCACACACACACACACACACACAGGTCACCGCCATTACTCCGACGGCACATTATTCCGGTGGAGCGTCATTTACAGTACTACTTATCTTTAATCCTAACCCTATAACCGCACACGGAGCCACATTGTCGGACTAATTTGCCGTCGCAATTACGAGCGGATCCCCATGCACACATGCATTCACGCACGCACACAAGCATTCACACACGCACACAAGCATTCACACACGCACGCACGCACGCACGCACACACACACACACACACACACACACACACACACACACACACACACACACACACACACACACACACACACACACACACACACACACACACACACACACACACACACACTTTATCTTTTTTCTCATGGTTTGACAGCGAGGGAGAGGCCAGCCATCTAGAACAGGGTTGGTCTAAATCTCTGTCCCCACAAAAGCAGACCAATCAGACCAATCAGTAATCACAGCACAGTTTTTGGGCCACCACAATGCGTTTCCAATGGGAGTCACATGGTTTGACCAAACATTTTTGTTTGATGAGGGGGGAGGAGCAGAACACCACCAGCAATCAGCAATCAAACACAAATGTTTGATCAAACCATGTGAAATTGGAAAAGTACAAAAGTAACAAAATAGTTTGCAGAATTACAGTACATTTCAAGCACAAACTCAATACAAAGACTGTTAACTGTGAGTGGACGACCCAATTAAGCATTACACTTGTTTACAAGAGGGTCCACCTTGTTCAATTCATCAAAACATTTAGAGACGTACAAATATACACTTCTATATAGTCAAAGAACAGAACAGGAATTCATCATAAAGGAGGTAAAAGGGGAAAAGAAACATATACAGTGAGGGGAAAAATGGGGTGGGGGGATTCAGATTTTACGGGGGCCAGTTTCGAATTGCCCCACACGGAAAGGACTTATATGAAACTTATATGTTCATATATGTGCATATATGCAACATATATGTCATATTCAGGTCCATATATGTGCATATATGTATATAAGCATGACATATATGGCACTTATATAGTGCATATATGCCACATTCAGGTGCATATATGTATATAAGGACATATATGCAACATATATGGCTCTTATATAGTGCATACATGCCACATTCAGGTCCATACATGTAGATAAATAACATAATTATGCATAATATATAGCTCTATTGAAATTCAGGTTCATAATATTGCATAGCCATAATACACCATGTAAAGCTCATAGACATGTCACAAACAAAACAACAAAAACAAAAGGTTAATAATGCATACATTATGTAAAAATGACAACATTAATAGATTGTGTTTAAAAAGATTTATTTGCAAGTTAATTCAGTCAATCAATAATATTCAACAGAATAGATACATTTTCTTCCCTGCCGCCAACACAGGCACATGTATAATACATGACAATCTTGGGACTATAATTATTGTTTTCTTTTTTGAAGCTGTGCAAACCTATTTTGACTGTCTACTAAGCAGTCTTCATCAGGGCAATACTGCAGGGCATTATGTAGCCTATAATTCCCTGTTTGCAATTCAGATGGACCAACCACTATGCACTCCACATGAGGAACCACATGTACACCTTGTCTGATATAGTTTCAACTTTAAAGGCAGAAAAAAAGCATGGATATAGCCAGGTCAAACTCACAGCATTCTATTTTTTTTTCTTTTAATATTACCACATGGTTGAGGACAACCTGCATGGAACCCACTCAACTCCTTGTGGACAATTCTGTGTACCATAAATGAACTGCTGCATGCATGACATTAATCTGTTTGGAAGGCATACATATATATACATATAATATACATACACAGCTAAAAGCATTACATTCTGAAAGGAGAAAAAAAAGAAAGGTAAAAACAAGACATTTATCTCATCGTATCTTTGCCGCACAGTCATGCGGCAAAATACTTAAAACAATATGGGAGGAAAATAAATGTTGGTTGGAAAATCCCCCCCCCCCCCCCCCCCCCCTTCCAGTCTAAAGCATACCAATTGATTTTCATGAGATCCCAGTACACTATATATCCAGCCGGAAAATCTGAGGTTGTGGCGGCTTTTGTCCTGCAATTGCTGCTGGCAGGAAATCTGCACAGGGTGGGCATGGTCACACCCCCCCCCCCCCCCCCCCCCCACAGGAGCACAGTGTCTCACTGGCATCAAAGCCAGCTGTACAAGAGCATGGAATGGAGCACTGTCCACGTGATGGTGGAAGTGAAATTTTACTGGTTCCGGGCCAGCTCTGAAAAAGTGTGGCAGACACATCAACCTCCCGCAGCACCTTGCTCCCTGCACACCCCAGCAGTCATGGACCAGAGTACGGAGAAGGGTGCACAGAATTGTGTCGTCAGAACACCTTCCCACCAGACAGTGAGACTTCCTCCCTGGATGGTGCGACATCCAGGCAGGACAGTCTGCTTTATGCCCCATTTCCCTCAACCACTGTAGTACTCAGCACTGCGCTGTTTACCATTTCGCCACTGCAGAGGAAATGTTTGTTTGTCCTTTTGATTGGAACTATTAGGTGAATCAATATATGAAAAACTATGAATCAATATATGAAAAACTATCACTTAACCCCCAAAAGATTGATACAAAAGGTTTTTCCATGGATTCTGATAGTATTGGGCATGAAAATAACATACTAAAAGTATACCAAAATATAATCCCCAGAAAAGTGCCATTTTCAAGATGGCGTCCCAGAAGGATTTTTCCTCTGGAAATTCTTAACATACTACAAGATACACCTGCCGGAAAGGCATCATTTCCAAGATGGCCTTTAAAATGGCAGCCGGCCAAGCTTAAAATGGCTATACAGTATATCTCAAAAGAAAAATTATACAAATGATTTCTCAATTGATTCTGGTACCTGTAGATATGCATGTGAATATAAAATACCCTAGGAAAATATACCTTCCGGAAAGGCTGTGTGCAAAATGTGCAATGTCAAAATGGAGGAACTTCCTCACACTGAAGTGCCATGTTTGTGACCAGGTCATTTCTAAAGTGGACGCACAGAAAGAACATGGTCTTGCAGCAATGTTTTAATTTGACTTTCTAGTGGCAGGTATAAGAAACACAGATCTGGGGAAAGACTTGACACACCGATTTGAAGTCAGATGTTTATGATGGACGCATCTATCAATAACTATCACCCCTCGCTTCACCAGACAACCTATCACTGGCTTTCAGCTGTGATGGAATGCCAGTCCACAAATCAAGTACGAACGAGGTTCGTGGCCAATTCTGTGTACATGGCAAACATGTCATGGACTGTGGTTTGGTCCTTTGTGCATGCAGAAAGAGCATGCACAAAGGACCATCCTTTGCTTGGTAGACTGGCCATGGCGTTTCTTTATTCTTTTTGCGTCCTGGTATGTTCTCTCTCCACTCTACCAAAACTGGCTCAGAGAGCTCCAGCTCTCCTTCAGCTAGATATTCGTCTTCATATTCCTGGCCATTTTTGATCCACGCAAATGGAACAATGCTTCTCGCTCCCTTGTCCATACCCTCCAGGAACTCCAGCAACGCAAACATTTTGTTTAACTTATTTTATTACCTTATTCTTCTTTATTCTTATTCTTCAGTTTGACTAAACGACGGACTGACATTGTGCATGCAGAAAGAGCATGCACAAAGGACCATCCTTTGCTTGGTAGACTGGCCATGGCGTTTCTTTATTC
>NW_027636913.1:0-11777 GCF_951216825.1 Electrona antarctica | reverse complement strand
TTTTCAAAAATAGCAGACCTACAAGCTCGTAGCGCGCCACTCGGTGGCGCGCTATGAGCTTGTAGATCTGCTATTTTTCAATAGCTAAATTATAACATAATGTTTAAAACACCAAAAGGGGTTCTCGCCCAAAATGGGTTAACTGTCCTTTTGCGCAGATCACGCAAACCTCAGCAAAAAGAAAAGGACAATATCGATGGCCTCCAACTGTATGCTACTGTATCAACAGAGTAAACAAGAACATGTATTTGCCCTGTACTGTTTCAGTCAGTTCATTGATACTGACTTTATAGAGCGTCGCAGTCCCGCCCCCTTTCATGACGACGCCAGGCCCAGGAAATTAATCCCAATGCATTTTTCCCATAGACATTTCAAAAAGTATTTATTTAAAGACCTTATAAGCGTCGTACGAAGCCAACTCGAGTCGTGACAAATCATGACAACAAACACAATATTTTGGACCAAACAAATAATTACAAAGAAGAAAAATCAACAAAAAAAGTGTTGTAACCTGCCGTTTTTCTCTACTTTCTAATTTTTCTAAACATTGTGTTTATCATGATTTGTCATGATTTGTCACGACAAGAGTTGGCTTTGTCCGCGGCGTAAACGTCTTTAAATGAATACTTTCTGAAAAGTCTAATAGGAAAATAAACGGGGATTTCTTTTCCGGGTCTCTCGAGGGGGGCGGGGGGACTGTGATCGTCTATACTGCATGCTTTATATACAGCAATAAACTGTCACATGTTTAATCTACAGAGGAAGGAATGAACAGGGGGAGAGAAGGAGACTGACAGATGGTTTGCTACTGGATAAACTGTGGGTAGAAAAAAGAAACGTATAGGTGAAGGTGAGGTGAAGCTGAAGTAAAAAGATTGACAGGCTCGACAAAAAGGGTGCATATAGTAGTCGGTTCGGAGCAGGTATATAGATGGTTCAACCAGGTCAGGGGGATATGTCCGTTATGATGTGGTCGATTGATTACATCCTCATCCTGCTCTCAATGTTGACCTACCTATACAGGTCAGGTTCCCTGCATGTTTTGGCTACCCTTCAGTGTTCTCTGTCCCACCTCGAGCCCCAATTCACTTCCCAGACTCTATAGCCCTTAACCACTGGAAGACCTGTAGACTGTACGTTACTGTACACCATGCAGCTCACATCACGAAGCATTGTGAGCTTGCAGGGGGGTCCAAATGGTTTAACCCATTTTGGGCGGGGACCCCTTTTGGTGTTAGCATTATGCTTTAGCTATTGCAAAATAGCAGATCTACAAGCTCGTAGCGCGCCACCGAGTGGCGCGCTACGAGCTTGTAGGTCTGCTATTTTTGAAAAATCGAAGAACGACTGACATAGAAACATAGCTTTTTCAGAAAACTGTCAGGATGTAGAAGACATTTTTAGAATCTGATCTCAGGTCAAAATGGGTTAATGTGTTTATCGTAGCTCATCAGAGGTGTATGGGTAGTCTAGACGAGGGTCTGTCTGTCCGTCCGTCCGTCCAGACCGATCTGTCTCGTAATCCATGTTGCCAA
Source organism: Electrona antarctica (assembly GCF_951216825.1). Classification (NCBI taxonomy): domain Eukaryota; kingdom Metazoa; phylum Chordata; class Actinopteri; order Myctophiformes; family Myctophidae; genus Electrona; species Electrona antarctica. Next base: position 10,242 of record NW_027636913.1, on the reverse strand, counting down.
CCTGTGACGTCGGTCATCTATGATGGCTATGATGACATATCTCTGATGTATGACTCCAAATTGGGCAAGTTTTGAATACCAGGGGATCCGGCCGCTTTGCGGCCATCGATCACACCTATACATGTTTAATACATGTTGTGTAAAAGCAATCAGTGGAGGTATACTTCTGTCTCTTGACTGGCATCGGTGCATTGATTGGTTGAGCGGTTCGGGAGAATAGCTCCAAACACACACACACACACACACACACACACACACACACACACACACACACACACACACACACACACACACACACACACACACACACACACACACACACACACACACACACAGCTCATAAGATCAGTCACGGTAAGCTGAATAGTCATGTTTCCACAAGGGGTGAAACCATGTCAACTTGACCATGAAGCACATGTTGTTGTTATTGCTCGGATTTGTGTCATCATTCAATTCCAAAAGCGGATGGTTTTTTGGTTTTTTTTTTTTTTTTTTTTTTAAACCCTAACCCTTTGGGGGGGGGGGTTAATGTTGGCTGCATAGCAGTGGAAACCCACCCCTCTCGCCCTGTCCTGTAGAGACCTGCTCTGTGATCATTGTTTTGATTCAGGCTGATGCTGTTACCATAATGTGAGAGAGCAATTTAAAATGTATTTATTTTACAAGCATATTGTTGATCTTTTACTTGGGGAGGGAACGAGGTAGAGTTCAGAGAGACAACTAGTCTAGTTGTGACCAACCCTTATTCTGTAAGGGGGTTTATGTTAGCAAGCAAATTACAATTTGATTCCTTTCGGTTTAATCCATTTTGGGCGGGAAGCCCTTTTGGTGTTTTAAACATTATGTTATAATTTAGCTATTGAAAAATAGCAGATCTACAAGCTCATAGCGCGCCACCGAGTGGCGCGCTATGAACTTGTAGGTCTGCTATTTTTGAAGAATCGTTAAAATGTGGCGCAAATCATTGAATATATATTTCAGAGCGAACATTTTTAACTACAATATTTGCTTCTGGGGGGGGTCCCTGGAACTACATATTTTGAGATGGGGGTGCTCGACCAAATACAGATAATTCTGGGGGTCCTTGACATGAAAAAGGTTGAGCACCACTGACATAGAAACATGGGTTTTTCAGAAAAATGTTAGGATTTTGAAGCCTTTTCTTTTATCGACCTCAGTCCAAAATGGCTTAACACTATATGACATGTTTAAAGTATCAACTCCTTTAACCAATTGACCCAAGAGGAGAAAAATATGCAATTTGGCCTCGTCCGTCTCTCCGTTTCTTCGTTTTCTTATTTAGGGGTATATATCCATGGAAACTGACTTTGTTGACGGGGTGTGTTGACAGGCAGTCCGCCGTGCCAAAATCGAGAGCAACTCCCAGAACTCCTAGTGAGGGCAACGCACAGAGGAAAATCCTGTAAAACGTACTTACACAGTAGGGACTGCACGCTCTGTCGCTGCACCAGCCTCTGATCTGATCCTCTTTAGGAAAAGATCTGTTGTCATTATGTTGCTTAATTTGCAGGGTGCATGGAAATGCTATGTGTTGCAGGTTGTGCAACACTCCGCTCTGCTGCATTCCGTAGGATTGAATAGTATAGTATGTATTTTATATTTTATATATTATATTATATATATATTATATTATATTATTTTATATTTTATATTTTATATTTTATATTTTATATTTTATATTTTATATTTTATATTATATATATATTATATTATATTATTTTATATTTTATATTTTATATTTTATATTTTATATTTTATATTTTATATTTTATATTTTATATTTTATATTTTATATTTTATATTTTGAATAGTATAGTATGTATTTTTTATTTATTGTTCCCTCTTTGCATGCACTCGTTTGTTTGTTTTTTTGCATACAAAGATATACAATAAAACAGGGATATTCTAATAACTTAACAGGAGGAAACAAGAGATTTTCCAAGTACCAAGTTCCAAGATTTCACTGTCGCTTGATGGGAATTATAATCAGGAGTTTGTATACCGCTGATCAATCTGACCTGTCAATTGGCCACGGCTAATTGAATATAGGCTAAAACCAAATCTAGCTGTTGCACTAAGCGTTATGTTATACTTTAGCTATTGAAAAATAGCAGATCTACAAGCTCATAGCGCGCCACCGAGTGGCGCGCTACGAGCTTGTAGGTCTGCTATTTTTGAAAAATCGTGAAAACGCGGCACAAATCTTTGAATACATATTCTTTCAGAAGACTTCTTTTTTATTATTCCGACGTCAGGCCTGAATGGGTTAAGCATGTGAGGCTTCATTTCTTTAGAAAATAAAATGTGGGTGAAGGTGTGCCTTAATGGCCCACTTCAATTTACAGTACGTTAGTGACTGATTGCAGACCAGACCAGTAATTTCTTGCAGACTTTTGTCTATTCGCACAGAGGGAGATTTGCTGATTTCCTCCAGCCACAGGAGAGCCGGCCAGCCAGGAGAGCGGCCGGGGGGAGATGATTGAGCGGAAATGGACACTGCTAGTGAATCCCTCCACGGGCGAGCCGGTGGAGCCTATCCAGTCAGTACTGTACCGTATACGGTACAGTACAGTACGGTACAGCACATGCCGCCACAGTCACATCAAGGGGCTTCATAACAATCCGTCGTGCGCACGTGTCCACGCAACCGAAGATAGCAGATCAACAAGCTCGACAACCCGTCGTCGTATCTCGTAAATATCGGCTATTTTCGGCGCACGACACCAAGCGTGCGGCCGAGTACAAATCCGGGGGTTTAGAACAAGCGAGGTACAAAGTAATCATGGCTGCTGCAGAAAAGGCGTGTTATGATAACATCAGTGGTTGGCTTGCAGGTACTTCCAGATCACAGGTGGGTGGGTGTGTTTGTACAGACCCATTAGACTCCTGTCTCTCTCCGGAGCCCCTGGATGGAGCCCCCCGAGCTCCTCTGAACGCTAAAGAGAAAAAAAGTTTTGACTTACACTCAGGAAATAATTAGTCTCATTTCCTTCTTTATTGGCGGGGGCCTGATTTGCCAAGACGGTAATGGAAGTTCTGTGTCATTTTTCCTCTAAGAAAAGGATGCAGTTAAAAAAAAAAAAAAAAAAAAAAAAAAAGCCTAGTGAGGATTTACTGGGGAACTGTCCTCTCTCTCCCTCTCTCTCTCTCTCTCTCTCTCTCTCTCTCTCTCTCTCTCTCTCTCTCTCCCCTTTAAAATTCCCCTCCTCTCAGAGGAGTAGCCAGAAAATCTTTAGTAGAATTGTATAGCAGAGGAACCTTGACCCTCCGGCTGACCACTGGCGCTCACTTTACTCACAACTAGTCAGCTTTCTGCAGCTGATACTGAATGGTCTTCACTTGTAAGGCCTCACTCAGAGCTTTACTGCATTGCTGTATGCTTGTTGGATGAATGTTGTGTAGTGTCATGGCCGCCCCAATGCATTTCCAATGGGAGTCACATGGTTTGACACAACATTTGTGTTGTATGAGGGGGAGGGGCGCAGTCGAAACACAGCCGAAAGCCATACAACAGCTTGTAGTCCAAAATGTGGACTACAAACCATGTGACTTCCATTGGAAATGCATTGGGGCGGCCATGACACTACACAACATTAATCCAACAAGCATACAGCAATGCAGTAAAGGTCTGAGTGAGGCCTATAGGGCTGCTGCTATAAACTGCTATAGGCAGCAGCTTGGTCTCATTTACCATGCGTCGCTTTCTAGTTTTTAGTGTCTTCGCGATAATCCAATATGCGTGTGGGACAGGGGGGGGGGGGGGGGGCATTTTTGTCAGTGCATTTGCACATTATGCCATGTGATAATTGTACTCTCAATTTAACCCATCCTATACATTACAGCCCCTGTTGAGCCTTTACGAGGTTCACCCATTTAGGCCTGACGTCAAAATAAAAAAAACGCTCGCTCTGAAAGAATATATATTCAAAGAGTTGTGCCGCATTTTTACGATTTTTCAAAAATAGCAGATCTACAAGCTCGTAGCGCACCACTCGGTGGTGCGCTATATGAGCTTGTAGATCTGCTATTTTTCAATAGCTAAAGTATAACATAAGTAGTTAAAACACCAAAAGGGGTTCCCGCCCTTAAATGTGTTGCTCATGGAGACTTCGACACATGTAACCGGGGCCGAGACGTGAATTATAGGGACAGATACAGTGTGTGTGTGACGCGTGTGTGAGTGCACGTGTGTCTTTGTTGTCTATCTGGGGCTAATCTCGCAAACTCCGGGGCCGATCAGTACCGTGGGGATCTAAATCTATATTTCACACATTTATCCTTTATGAAAAATCATTTTAAAACATACATTTTATACTGTAAGTCAATGATGGTCGTTCGGATTTGGCTGAAACTTTAGTAATATAGCACTACGTTGCAAGAGCACCGAGTGTTAATTTAACTGAGAGCGTAAAACTGGACCCCGTAAATTATGTTGTAAGTCAATTTCTTACAATCTCAGAGTTAACACCCAGGATTTATAGATATACTGTTTCCAAAGTAGATACAAAGCAGTGTAATTTTAGGTGTGACAATGACATTTATTATGTATTTCCACTGCGTTTTAACCCATTTTGAGCGGGAACCCCTTTTGGTGTTAGCATTATGTTATGCTTTAGCTATTGAAAAATAGCAGATCTACAAGCTCATAGCGCGCCACCGAGTGGCGCGCTACGAGCTTGTAGGTCTGCTATTTTTGAAAAATCGAAGAACGACTGACATAGAAACATAGCTTTTTCAGAAAACTGTCAGGATGTAGAAGACATTTTTAGAATCTGATCTCAGGTCAACACGGCTTAAGGGACACACGTCGAGCAACACGAGGGGTTGGAAAATCAATCAGTCCCAGAAAGGGCGCCGCTGGCACCACATCACACCATTAACATGAAGCCTTTATTGATGGATTATTGGCCCGACCGTTCAATTTAGACATTCCCCAGATCACTGGTGGAAAGTACATTTACTGAAGTGTACTCTACTTGCATATAAGTACAATTTTGAGGTACTGTAGTTGAGTATCCAAAAATGTGTTAAAGGAGAATTCCATGCTAGAAGGCTTTCTTACCTTTCTTTGTAGTTGTTACGTCCCCACCAAAGAGGTCCAGCTGTTATTTTGTGCAAAACCTCCTTATTGGCTATTTCCCCTACCATAAGCCCTAAATGAATGGAATTTAATTGAATTGAATTTGAATTGAATGGGGGTGTTGTGCTAATTCGCTTATTTCCATCGCTCAAAATCATTATTCTTTTGTATATATCCTCTCTTCATAATGTAAATAATATCCCAAGCGGCACACTTTACTAGTTATTTCGATGGAAATAAGCGAATTAGCACAACACCCCATAGCCCCATTCAATTCCCATTAAATCCAATGCAATTCATTGAGGGCTTATGGTAGGGGAAATAGCCTATAAGGAGTTTTTGCACAAAAAAACACCTGGACCTCTTTGGTGGGGACGTAACGACTACAAAGAAAGGTAAGAAAGGTAAGAAAGTCTTCTAGCATGGAATTCTTCTTTAATAAGTGCCATGGTTTCAGTTTTTTCTGTCTTAAGTCCAGGGTTCTCTGTCTGTTTTTAGTTCAGTCACAATATGTTGTAGCTTTCCATGCTCGGACATACAGACACAGAGACAGACATTTAGACATACGGACGGACACACATAGCTCCGTAATGGACCACTCAAAAAATAATAAAGGGACTTTTACTTGCTACTGCTACTTTCACGTAAAAAGAGTACTTATTCCACCACTGACCGATTACCCCATTTTGACCTGAGATCAGATTCTAAACATACTCTCTCCCCATGCCTTCGGCCTGGTGGAGACAAAAATGTTCTTCTACATCCTGACAGTTTTCTGCAAAAGCTATGTTTCTATGTCAGTCGTTCTTCGATTTTTCAAAAATAGCAGACCTACAAGCTCGTAGCGCGCCACTCGGTGGCGCTCTATGAGCTTGTAGATCTGCTATTTTTCAATAGCTAAAGCATAACATAATGCTAACACCAAAAGGGGTTCCCGTTCAGAATGGGTTAACATGATCCGCTTGAAAGCCTTCATTGCTGCAGGATTATTGGCCCGACTGTTCAATCGAGACATTCCCCAGGTCAGCCCGTGTTGAAAAGCCTGCCTTTTTCTAGCCTTCCTTTTCAGACGCACTTAAAAGTCAAAGAGCGTCGGAATGGTTTTGACATTTGCATTCACGCGGCGGTCTTCCAAAGCCATCACGGGTGTCACGTGTCGTTCCCTGTGAAACGTTAAAGTGATAGGAGGAGGAGGCGGCGTCGGGGCGGCCGAGGGAACAGGACAGTGGCGTGTATAAGTGGTGAATAATGCAGCTTTTATAGGAGGGCGTGTCAATCTTCACCCGGCCCTCTGCGTACAGGCAGGGAAGGATATCGTCAAGCTGTCGGATGGAAACCTTGCACGTCCAAAACCGTTACTTTTTCAGGAAATGGGGGGGGGGGGGGGGGGGGGGGATGAAACCTGTGTTCCAACGGATCCAACAATGTAGTCCTTATTTAGCCTCAAAGCTCTTGTTAATACGTTGGTCATTGGTTAAATATTTATAAAACCCACAGACAACTTTTTTTTTCTTTCAACCTGGCGTCCCTATTTTGGGCATGATGTATATTGTAATAGTCACATTTATAGGAGAAGGTTTAAATGAAACAATTGCTGAAGTAGATGATAGTGGCACACACTGATGGTTGTTTGGATTTTTTCCGCTACATTTGCATGCAACAATGAAAGTATAGCCTATAAAATAGACATTCATTTATGAAAAAAAAAAAAAAAAAAAAAAAAACAGATACATGGTTTCCTTCCCAAAAGCGACGATATACACTATAGTACACAAAGTGTGTGTGTGTGTGTGTGTGTGTGTGTGTGTGTGCGTGCGTGCGTGCGTGCGTGCGTTGCTTGCGCGTGCGTGCGTGCGTGCGTGCGTGCGTGCGTGCGTGCGTGCGTGCGCGCGTGCGTGCGTGCGGCGTGCGTGCGTGCGTGCGTGCGTGCGTGCGTGCGTGCGTGCGTGCGTGCGTGCGTGCGTGCGTGCGTGCGTGCGTGCGTGCGTGCGTGTTCATGTGTCGTACAGTATCTCGGATGTCTCAAACGAGTCCAAGTTAGTTTAGCAGCGCGTGCAGACTGAGTCATTAAAAGGATGAATGAAGCACTCGTGGCATCACCTCCTCTCTCTAATCCTCCTCCTCCTCCTCCTCCTCCTCCTCCTCCACTCGTGGCATCACCTCCTCTCTCTAATCCTCCTCCTCCTCCTCCTCACCTCCTCTCTCTAACGCTAATCCTCCTCCTCCTCCTCCGCCCGTCCAGGGGAGACGACGCGGCACGCCGGCAACACTCTAATTATTTATCACTGTTTCTTGTCTCAGCGTGCCGTAACCAGCCCCGACTCTGTTTTCTTTTGCCGTGTTTGCATATGTGTGCTGAGAAACAGCAGTGGCCCTTGTCTGCGTCCTCGCCTGAACTGAGCCGGGTGCTGCTCTGGACTCACAGCTAGGGCAACGGCCAACATCCTGACTGCCGGGCCGGGCCGGCCCGCCGAGCTCATGAAGAACAGGCTTGATTCCTCTCTCAGCAGGTCATCGCCTCCCATTCTGTCCAGCCTCTCGATTGATGGTGGGTGTGGGGGTGTGTGGGTGTGTGGGTGTGTGCGTGCGTGCGTGCGTGCGTGCGTGCGTGCGTGCGTGCGTGCGTGCGTGCGTGCGTGCGTGCGTGCGTGCGTGCGTGCGTGCAGTTATGGTGTTCTATGTAATTCATACTGGGGCGGCCCTAGCTGAGTGGGCAGAGGCCTGGGAATCGGTGTGTCTGTGTGGGGAAGGGGGGTGGTGGGGGTCGACCCTCAGGAAGCAGCATGCTAGCCTCATAAGAGATGGAGAACCGCTTGGAACCATAACGTCCCTATTCTGGGGTGAACGTTTGGCTGATCTACAAGCTGAGAAAGCATCCTGAGTATAGGGTTGCGATCCGGAACCGGAGGAAACCGCATCCAACATCCGGTTCCGGTTATATATACGATTACAACGCAGGTGGTTTTCAAACTTGTTTAATTGACTACCATAACTGTAGAGTATTCCTACACGCTCAGAGTTACGTTAACCCATTTAGGCCTGACGTCGAAATAAATAAAAAGTATTCTGAAAGAATATTATATTCAAAGATGTGCGCCGCATTTTCACGATAAAAAAAAGAAATAGCAGACCTACAAGCTCGTAGCGCGCCACTCGGTGGCGCGCTATGAGCTTGTAGATCTGCTATTTTTCAATAGCTAAAGTATAACATAACGCTTAAACAAAACGGGTTCCCGTCCAGAATGGGTTGAGGGTCAAAGGGTTAAGGGTCCATCACAACGGCATCAAGGCACCGCCAAAACTGTCGATTTTAGTCGACTAAAATCTCATGACATTCAGTCGACTAAAACTAGACTATAACACCAAAACATTCCAGGTGACCTAAAATGTGACTAAAAAACGAAATTCAAGAGACTATACGACTAAAACTAAAATCAAAATTTGCTGCCAAAAACAAACACTGCGACAACAACAGCACGCAAACGGGTATAAATCAGGCATGAGAATCAGGAATTGCGAGACGGCTACGGCAAAGCAATGATTCAAAGGCATTCGACACAAGGACGCTTGTTCAGGGCTATCAGCGTATAGTGTCCCTGCTTCGCATAACTCTTTCCTGTCTAAAGATAAGTCATGAAATGCAAAGAAAAGTCTTCAAAATAAGATACATAAGAGTACATGCCTGTGTATATACGGTACAGTGTAAAGATAATAATAATACAAAATAAATATATATGTGTGTGTGCGTGTGTGCGTGTGTGTGTGTGTGTGTGTTTAGTTTTGACATTTTAATTTAAATTTGCTTGAACTTACATATAATACAGTACACGGGGAGCTTAACTGGCAGTGTGTTCGTGGAGTTTCCTATTTTTAGTGCATTCAGAGCCCTTTTTGACGTGCAGATATTATGGTATTATTTTCCCCGGTGTTTCCTACCGTAAATTCTACCAAAGTCACAAATTGTACAGACTCAAAGTATTTATTATAATGGGAAGGAGTGATTTACAAAACCAGTACCTCCCCGATGACATTTTCCTAATTTGATTTTCAGTTGAGAATTCCAACGCTTTTCCATTGTGTATCAATTTACGGTGGATTATGGTACATCTATCAAACCCCTTGCAATAGGTTAGCTAGCTGTGTGGAAAAATACACTGCATTGCAACGAGGTCTGAAAGTACTTATCCTTATTTGTGATTCCGCCCAGCAACAACCAGCCTGAGATCACCAACGGGGAAATCACTCTGCGCCCGTTATTATGAAAATATCAATTCATAATTCAGCGGCCTATACGGAATTAAGCGAATGAATCCTATAATAGCATTTCAAAACCACTCAAACGATATACGTAGTTCCAGTGTTGATTTCGTCGACGGAAACTAAGACGAAAAATGTCTGTCGACTACCTGTTTCCACTGACGAAAACTAAATGGAAACTAAATGAAAAACTAAGCTATGATGACTAAAACTAAATTATACTGACAATTTCGTCAACAAAATAAAAACTAGACTAAAATGTTAGGAAGGGACTAGTGGACAAGAGATCCGAGTATACTAAGTCATTTTACCAATTGCATGCTGAAAATAGACAATCTACAAGCCCACAACGCGACATTTTCAGTCGACTAAATCAACCATAGATTTAGTCCGACTAAAATCTCATGACATTTAGTCGACTAAAAACTAGACTAAACACTAAAACATTCTGGGTGACTAAAACTAAATGAAAAAGTTTCAAGAGACTCAGACTATTATGACTAAAACTAAAATAAAAAATGTGCTGCCAAAAACCACACTGGTTGCCCGGGGTCCGGCTACCCTGCTAGTATTTCCCTCTACAGCTCTTCGGTGAATATAAGCAGGCTTAGGCCTCACTCAGACCTTTGCAGCATTGCTGCATGCTTGTTGTATGAATGCTGTGAGTGTCATGGCCGCCCCAATGCATTTCCAATGGAAGTCACATGGTTTGAGGACTACATTTTGGACTACAAGCTGTTGTATGGCTTTCGGCTGTGTTTCGACTGCGCCCCTCCCCCTCATACAACACAAGTGTTGTGTCAGACCATTGGAAATGCATTGGGGCAAGCTGTGTCACACCCTTTGTATACAGCAAGCATACAGCAATCTGTTGTAAAGGTCTG
>NW_027636914.1:5000-10796 GCF_951216825.1 Electrona antarctica | reverse complement strand
TAAAAACAGAGAGATGTGATTGGGTGAGCGGTGAGTCTCTTACCACCGCGGCTCAGTGACATCATTTTGTAGTTTTTGGTGGCTCAGTGATGTCAAGTTTTCTGTACTATGAATAGGAAGGTCTTCATGCCTGTTCTTTAGTGTGCCGCGCAACCGAAAACTGCAGATCTACAAGATCGTGACAAGGCCGTCGTATCAGGCAACACTGAGCTTGTAGGTCTGCTGTCTTTGGCGCTGAAGGGAATTTCACTTCTTTTGGCAACGACTGTAGTGGAAACTTCCAGACGTTGGGATGTTATGTCCAGGTGGGCGTGTCCTCTATTACCCTATAGGTGGGCATATCGCTGGGGGCGTGTCCTCTATTACCCTATAGGTGGGCATAGCGCTGGGGGCGTGGCCTCTATTACCCTATAGGTGGGCATAGCGCTGGGGGCGTGTCCTATATTACCCTATAGGTGGGCATAGTGCTGGGGGCGTGTCCTCTATTACCCTATAGGTGGGCATAGCGCTGGGGGCGTGTCCTATATTACCCTATATGTGGGCATAGCACTGGGGGCGTGTCCTCTATTACCCTATAGGTGGGCATAGCGATGGGGGCGTGTCCTCTATTACCCTATAGGTGGGCATAGCGCTGGGGGCGTGTCCTCTATTACCCTATAGGTGGGCATAGCGCTGGGGGCGTGTCCTCTATTACCCTATAGGTGGGCATAGCGCTGGGGGCGTGTCCTCTATTACCCTATATGTGGGCATAGCACTGGGGGCGTGTCCTCTATTACCCTATAGGTGGGCATAGCGCTGGGGGCGTGTCCTCTATTACCCTATAGGTGGGCATAGCGCTGGGGGCGTGTCCTATATTACCCTATAGGTGGGCATAGCGCTGGGGGCGTGTCCTCTATTACCCTATAGGTGGGCATAGCGCTGGGGGCGTGTCCTCTATTACCCTATAGGTGGGCATAGCGCTGGGGGCGTGTCCTCTATTACCCTATAGGTGGGCATAGTGCTGGGGGCGTGTCCTCTATTACCCTATATGTGGGCATAGCACTGGGGGCGTGTCCTCTATTACCCTATAGGTGGGCATAGCGCTGGGGGCGTGTCCTCTATTACCCTATAGGTGGGCATAGCGCTGGGGGCGTGTCCTCTATTACCCTATAGGTGGGCATAGCGCTGGGGGCGTGTCCTCTATTACCCTATAGGTGGGCATAGCGCTGGGGGCGTGTCCTATATTACCCTATAGGTGGGCATAGCGCTGGGGGCGTGTCCTATATTACCCTATAGGTGGGCATAGCGCTGGGGGCGTGTCCTCTATTACCCTATAGGTGGGCATAGCGCTGGGGGCGTGTCCTCTATTACCCTATAGGTGGGCATAGCGCTGGGGGCGTGTCCTCTATTACCCTATAGGTGGGCATAGCGCTGGGGGCGTGTCCTATATTACCCTATAGGTGGGCATAGCGCTGGGGGCGTGTCCTATATTACCCTATAGGTGGGCATAGCGCTGGGGGCGTGTCCTCTATTACCCTATAGGTGGGCATAGCGCTGGGGGCGTGTCCTCTATTACCCTATAGGTGGGCATAGCGCTAAATGTCTGGGTCTGGTCACTACATCTGTAGACTAACTGTGTGTGTGGTTGACCTCCAGGTGACCATCTGTAGACTAACTGTGTGTGTGGTTGACCTCCAGGTGACCATCTGTAGACTAACTGTGTGTGGTTGACCTCTAGGTGACCATCTGTAGACTAACTGTGTGTCTGACCTCCAGGTGACCATCTGTAGACTAACTGTGTGTCTGACCTCCAGGTGACCATCTGTAGACTAACTGTGTGTCTGACCTCCAGGTGACCATCTCTAGACTAACTGTGTGTGTGGTTGACCTCCAGGTGACCATCTGTAGACTAACTGTGTGTGTGGTTGACCTCCAGGTGACCATCTCAGTGGACGGCATCCTGACCACCACCGGCTACACCCAGGAGGATTACACCATGCTGGGCTCTGACGACTTCTTCTACGTGGGAGGAAGTCCCAGCACCGCCGACCTGCCCGGTTCCCCGGTCAGCAACAACTTCATGGGCTGTCTGAAGGAGGTACTGTGTCACTGTGTCACTGTGTGTGCGTGTGCTTGTGCGTGTGCGTGTGTGCGTGTGTGTGTGTGTGCGTCTGTGCGTGTATGTGAAATGCTTCATACTGTAACTGTACGCTGACGATGACGTAGTTTATGTGTGAGAACCCTAACCCTAACCCTAACCCTAACCCTGTGAGATGCGCTGCCGTTTTTCACGCAACACACCTGAGATTATCTCTAATTGTGATCATGGTGACAGGCCTAGGATGTTGTTGTTCTCCATTTGATCCATGAGATGATTTGATCCATGAGATGATTTGATCCATGAGGCGGCATTAAACTATTGACACAAAGCTCTTTAGTGCCAGGGCTCCAGCGTGCGACCTATTAGGTCGCATATGCGACTTAATTTATTAAGGGTGATACTTAAAATTGAATGAGGTCGCACAGGTGCGACTTGCTGGAAGGATGAGTGGAGGAAAAAAAACATCCCGCAGTGCTTGCCCGTTCCATTGATTGAAAACATTGGACGTTCGCCTGACGCCCAGTGTTCAAAGAACGATCGTTCACGAAAACCCACAAATAAGCCCTTCAGACTTGGATGGTCAGAGCGGCGCGATTACATACAAAGTCAATTCAAAGACGAGAATTGCGCAAACGGGCGCGGCGCGACCTGCCGCGGTACAAACTGGACGAACCGAGGCGAATATATATTCAGGTCTGAACGCAGCTTATCCGACACAAATTAACTAATCTTTCTCAGCTGTACAATTTCACTGGAGCGCGCAGCGCGCATATCTAACTGCATGATGATCAGTCATGATCTACACAGACAGCCGACTCCCGACCCAAACACTGAGTGAAACTTAGTAAACGTGTTGTTTGATTAAACATGTGCCACGAAAAATAGCTTCCAAAGCTTGTTATGTTTGCATCGAGGAGGTAGCCTATGTGTCCATACCATTCGTGAAAATAGCTGATCTACAAGCTCACAACGTGTCGCGTCCGTGACGCGTTGTGAGATTGTAAATCAGCTATTTTCAGCACGCAGAGATATGCAGGCTCTTAGAGCATTCCGAAACTTTTGCCTTCACAATAAAAGCATGCAGCTTTCACAAGTTGGCCCATAAAGACAAGGAAAAGGATTAAGAATTTGGTGGCATTTCACATTGCAAAAGATTTTTTCCAAAATGTAGAAATATTATAATAAGGAATTAATTTGGATAATGGTAATGGAGATATTGTACAAATTGTCACTTTATTAATCCAAAAGGTTTGGACTGCATTTAATTTTCAACACAAAACCTTAAACTGACTTTCTGTGTGTGGAATATAAATATTGCCTTTATTGACTGAGTGACTTTGTGGTGGGTTGAAACCATCTACAGTGTTTTGAAGTATAACCAGGTAGGTTGCTGTTTTTTACACAATGACCTTTGTAGGGGGTTTTATGATTCAAACCTTTAATGGTGGAAACCACTACATAAATAAATGGCGCCCGATGTGGGGGCATGATAAGATCATGTATTAATACCACGCTATACAAAGAACAAAATGGTGCTACCTAATTTGTGGTGGCGCTACCAAATGAAAAGGTAGGTGGCACCAGTGCTACCTGTGAAAAAGTTAGTCTGGAGCCCTGTTTAGTGCTAAACATTAGTTATGAAGTGAATTCTACCATCCATGTCAAACTAATGAATTCATACAACTAGTTATAGACTGAATTCTACCATCCATGTCAAACTAATGAATTCATACAACTAGTTATAGACTGAATTCTACCATCCATGTCAAACTAATGAATTCATACAACTAGTTATAGACTGAATTCTACCATCCATGTCAAACTAATGAATTCATACAACTAGTTATAGACTGAATTCTATCATCCATGTGAAACTAATTCCCGTCCAACTCTGAACCTGCAGAACGACAGAATGACAATGTCCTCTTTGTGAGTTCCATGGAATGAAATCAAATATCCTATTTGACTTGTTTCCATGACCGGGGAGTAGGGAGAAACGGTGCAATGGATGGCGTGCGTGCGTGCATGCGTGCGTGCGTGCGTGCGTGCGTGCGTGCGTGCGTGCGTGCGTGCGTGCGTGCGTTGCGTGTGTGCGTGTGTGTGTGTGCGTGCATAAGTACAATGTGTCTGGTATGAAGTAAGGAGCCGATAGTGATTCTCCGTTGTTGCCTTGAGGTCCTGATTCAATCACGTCTGAATTCAATGAGATTAATCTGTAATGAAATATCCTCTCCTCTCCTCTCCTCTCCTCTCCCCTCCCCTCCCCTCCCCTCCCCTCCCCTCCTCCCCTCCCCTCCCCTCCCCTCCCCTCCCCTCCCCTCCCCTCCCCTCCCCTCCTCCCCTCCCCTCCCCTCCTCTCCTCTCCTCTCCTCTCCTCTCCTCTCAGTTGATTTCCAATCGTAGATAAATCAACACAATGATAGTTCTGTTTGCTCGGGGAGGGGAGGGGAGGGAGGGGAGGGAGGGGAGGGGAGGGGAGGGAGGGGGGCAGCACAGACCCTCAGCTTGTACAGGTGAATGTAGGTGTGTGTGTGTGTGTGTGTGTGTGTGTGTGTGTGTGTGTGTGTGTGTGTGTGTGTGTGTGTGTGTGTGTGTGTGTGTGTGTGTGTGTGTGTGTGTGTGTGTGTGTGTGTGTGTGTGTGTGTGAGTTTTGATTGGACGGGGTCAGAGATGAGGAGAATGTCCAATGAGAGGCTCTGATTGGACTGCAGAGCGACTCATGGTTATTTACATATTGACTCATGTTTATAGACGTGCACATTATCACGTGCACATTATCACGTGCACTTTTGCACAAAAAAACACCTGGACCTCTTTGGTGGGGACGTAACAACTACAAATAACACCTGGACCTCTTTGGTGGGGACGTAACAACTACAAATAACACCTGGACCTCTTTGGTGGGGACGTAACGACTACAAATAACACCTGGACCTCTTTGGTGGGGACGTAACAACTACAAATAACACCTGGACCTCTTTGGTGGGGACGTAACAACTACAAATAACACCTGGACCTCTACCTCTTTGGTGGGGACGTAACGACTACAAATAACACCTGGACCTCTTTGGTGGGGACGTAACGACTACAAATAACACCTGGACCTCTTTGGTGGGGACGTAACAACTACAAATAACACCTGGACCTCTTTGGTGGGGACGTAACAACTACAAATAACACCTGGACCTCTTTGGTGGGGACGTAACGACTACAAATAACACCTGGAACTCTTTGGTGGGGACGTAACGACTACAAATAACACCTGGACCTCTTTGGTGGGGACGTAACAACTACAAATAACACCTGGACCTCTTTGGTGGGGACGTAACGACTACAAATAACACCTGGACCTCTTTGGTGGGGACGTAACGACTACAAATAACACCTGGACCTCTTTGGTGGTGACGTAACAACTACAAATAACACCTGGACCTCTTTGGTGGGGACGTAACGACTACAAATAACACCTGGACCTCTTTGGTGGGGACGTAACGACTACAAATAACACCTGGACCTCTTTGGTGGGGACGTAACAACTACAAAAAACACCTGGACCTATTTGGTGGGGACGTAACAACTACAAATAACACCTGGACCTCTTTGGTGGGGACGTAACAACTACAAATAACACCTGGACCTCTTTGGTGGGGACGTAACGACTACAAATAACACCTGGACCTCTTTGGTGGGGACGTAACGACTACAAATAACACATG
>NW_027636915.1:0-10416 GCF_951216825.1 Electrona antarctica | reverse complement strand
CGAAAATCTTTTGACTTTTTTCCCCCCACCTACTGTATAAGGTCTATACAGGTATAAGGCCTGGTTAAAGTGATTACTGGCGTGTGCAGAGATGTTGAGACTGTCTGTGTTTCTCTGCACAGAGAACTACTAAAAATGTCAGTACGCACCATGCGGGCGAAACTCAGAGTTCACAAATACATATTGTAGACTATAGAGGCGGGATTTCCACAAGCTTACCATATGTCACATTGTGACGCATTATGAGCTTGTAGATAGTCCATTTTGGTGAAGACATTTTGTGTAGAGGGACAGAAGAAGGGGCCTGTCATACAACAAAGGATTAAGTGGTTAAATAGCAGAGCATGCAGTGACATGGACCCCTACATAACGGACCCATACATACATGCACAAAGGGGCGGCGGTGGCTCAGGGGTAGAGTGGCCGGTAGAGCAGCCGGAGTTTGATCCCGGGCTCCCCCAGAGTTAGTGTTGTTGAAGTGTCCCCTAACTGGTGCCTTGAATGGTTTCCGCCGCCATCGGTGTGCGAATGGGTGAACGTAATGCACAATCTATGTAAAGCGCTTTGGATAAAAAGCTACATAAATGCAGCATTCACCATTTTTGTTACCAAATACTGTAAGCTGCAGAGCACATCTACTGTATGATACACATTGCACATGCAAATGTATTCACATGCTTGCACACACTCAGAAATATGCATACTGTACACATGCAATTGTTTGTGCACTTACTTACACATGCCATTTCTGAACAAATATATTTAGACATTTTTGGTATCCCATCTTAATATAAATATAACATAACACATGTTACAGCTAATTCGCTGCTCACCATTGCAATATTACTACTGACAACTTTTGACAGTATTGCGACGATTCTGCAAATCCACTGAAACCAGATGCTCGGACAGCACATCAAATGAACCAAAACAAAAACGACGGTAAAAATCTCCCTTTATTCCTTCAGCGAGCAGAGTGACTGTAAACGTATAGCTGTTTATCTCGCAGTGGGAAGTAAATTTATGCCGGGGGCTCCCCGGGGGGTTCGTCCTAATGCAGGCCTGTCGGTCACTACGTTTTATAAGCAGCCCACTACCTGAGCAGGTGGCGGGGAACAGAACGCACGGCGCACCCAAAAGCAGACATGGAGATATCAAAACGGCGAGCCAGATTGAGTTTGGGGAGTTATACGCCGCGATGGGGAAATGGACGACTTTGTTGTCGTCGGCAGATGCGCCGCAGGGAAATGGATAACCCATTTTGGGCGGGAACCCCTTTTGGTGTTAGCATTATGTTATGCTTTAGCTATTGAAAAATAGCAGATCTACAAGCTCATAGCGCGCCACCGAGTGGCGCGCTATGAGCTTGTAGGTCTGCTATTTTGGAAAAATCGAAGAACGACTGATATAGAAACATAGCTTTTTCAGAAAACTATCGGGATGTAGAAGAAATTTTTAGAATCTGATCTCAGGTCAAAATGGGATAAAGTAGCGCCTAAGACTTTTAACGAGTTCAGTGGAGAGCACGGGGTATCGCACGCTGCGCATCGGAGAAAACGCATGCCTTTGACGCCGTCAACTTTCTTGTGCTCCACTTTTCAATTTCGAGCCATATGTGCACAAGATGAATATTTTAAATTGATCAGCTGTTTGACTTTGGTCTTTGCTCAATCTTTGAAAACAAATTGCAGCCCAACTTTGTGTCTGGGTCTGTCTGTGACACCTCCCGTGTGCTCGTCTTCATGTCTTGGAAGATGCCGTGTGTGTCTCTTGGTTTGCGACGCTCGAGGGATAACTGTCCTGTCTCCGTATGTGGGCACTACCGTATGTCTTGTGGTGCTGTCGGTGCTGATGGTTGGGCACGGGGACAAAGAGACGAGACACAAACGCAACCTTCACTGCTGCAGTACGCACGCACGCACGCACGCACGCACGCATGCACGCACGCACGCACGCATGCAGCACACACACACACACACACACAGTATATGTCTATAAAACACACAGCTCTCTCTTTGTCTCTCAGTAAAGACAGTAACGTACATACATGCAGTCGTGCACTCTCTCTCTCACTCTCGTTCTCTCTTTTGTCTAAAACACACATGCACTCCCCGCCTGCCCGCTCAGCATCCCTGCCCCGGGCAAAGTCACAGGCTGTGTGTCCTCCATTATCAGAGACGATTAGAGGCCCTATCAGCCCACTGACAGAGACAGCAGGCGTTTAACACACCTACTGTATCACACACACACACACACACATGGCCGCGAACACACACACACACACGGCCGCACACGCATGCACACACACACACACACACACACACACACTCTCTCTCTCTCTCTTCCTCTCTCGCCCCTTCCACACAGCATACACACACTCACACCCCTCTTAACCCTTAGAAGATGAAAGACGCCAATTGGCGTCTTCATCAGAATTCCGTAAATGATCAATGACGCCAATTGGCGTCTTCACAGTTTTTGATGAATCTAAACATATTAATATGCTCCGAAGCGCTGTTTAAATTCCTGAGCTTATATTCCAACTACATTACCCAGAAAACCCGTGTCACGTGACACACGTGTACGTGTTGCCATTGGAAGCTGGTCCCACCCCCTGTAAACAGTGGGGGCAGAGGGAGTCTTCATAGTTTTCATTGTTTTGCCTGTTTGCCGTCTCGCCCGAGCGATTTTCTAGCAGAAAAAGTTGAAAGCAGTACTATTTATTTGAGCGAGTTTTGTGGTAGTAGTATTGATCCATACGCGTCCCAGTCGCCTTCTCCAGGCGGAGTAGCCCTGGTCCAGTGCTTACAGCGAGACTCGCTG
The DNA here is from genome assembly GCF_951216825.1 of Electrona antarctica. Lineage (NCBI taxonomy): Eukaryota > Metazoa > Chordata > Actinopteri > Myctophiformes > Myctophidae > Electrona > Electrona antarctica. The sequence continues at coordinate 7,593 of NW_027636915.1, read as the reverse complement.
CTCCCTCCCTCCTTTTTTCATTGTCTCCCCATCGTCGTCCGATGAGCTATACCGGGAAACCATTGAAGAAGACGATCAACCCGGAATGTTTTGAGGTAATCTTATTGTAGAAAATGCCCTTCTATAGTGATCAGAAATCATAAGATGATCGCTACAAATAGATGCTTGGATAATTACTACTACTAGTCAGATCATGACGCCAGAATGACTCACCACGATGGCCCCCAGCCATTAGCCAGCACCGAAGGTGCTGGCTAATGGTGTTGGTCGGTGCATTGGTGCTGGCTAAGGGCTGGAGGGGGGGGTTGGTGTCGATCGGTTGGTTGATGCAGTACAAATGTATCGTAGCAGGCATGCACGCATGGCAGTACAAGTATTTTATATTGTAGCGTGCCTTATAGGCGATCTGATCTTTAGAGTAATGTTCGCTCCTTTTATTTACTGTCTACAAAGACGGAGAACAAACATGCATCGTTTACTGAAGCAACGCGTGGTTATGATGACGTTGCTACAAGGATCGGAGGGGGGACGGGGAGTGAAGCTAACAGTAGCGTATTATATAAGATCTGTATGACGTTTCATTGTCGTCTGAGCTTGCATGATAATTGCATTCATTGTATATTGTATACAATCATGATTGTACATTGTTTAGTGTGTCTCCGTGTGATGATGATGATGACGATGATGTCAGATAGCCTACGTCCCCCCCCCCCCCCCAACTGGCTATTGGCCGGGCTGACTACAGCTAAATGTTTATTTTTATATATTTAGAACTGGCATCGGAGGAGGAGGATGATGATGATGATGATGATGATGAAGACGAAGAAGAGTCAAGACTGCGATGGAGTTCTCCGACACTGAACCGGATGCATTCATTCATTTCAGTTGTTGTTTTTTTTTAAATTTAGCCTACACACACACACACCGTCAAGAACAACTGGAATGCAGTGGTTTGGGGACACTGGGGAGTTTGGGGACAACTGTTTTGTATGTAGGCCTATTTATTTTCTGTAATATTTATTATAATTGTATTATGTTAGTAGTCATAAAAAATAAAAGACAAGCTTTTACAATGAGTTAGACCTGTCATGGCTATTTTGTTCACTAGTCTGAGGTTTATGGTTTGACTAAGCGAGTTTCAACTGTGATTTACTCTGTAACGGTAGATGGTAAGAACCCAATTTTTTTGTTATAATACAGTATACATTCAAGTCTATATTTTGATACATATCATGGGCACAAAGTCATATCAAAACAATGTCCTTGGATGAGTTTTTTATCAAAACTGTTTCTTCACAACAGGTTTTTGAGATACATGCATGAATAGACACGGTACTGGTAAGACTATGTAAACATGGTATATATCAAAATGTGCGTTAGAATGTCTAATTTTACCCCAAAAAAGAATTGAGTTTATATGATGTTCCATTTCAGAGCTAGGGGGACTTTTAGCTGGATAGGTCAGATTGATCATGACTGACCATGCTATTTATAGATGGCAAAATATCTACAGTGGTACATGTGAGAAACTTTTTATTTTATTTTAATTGAACTAGACAACTCACCCTTTAAAATGAGATATTGCATGGCTATGTACGCCCAGCAGAAAAAAAGTTATTTAGAAAATAAAACTTCAACCGGTCATAACTTTTTTTGTTGTCCTAGAAACACTACCCAGTGTAAATGCAGGCTCTTTTAAATGGCTTCCAACACCACAACTAAACATTTTATCAACTCAGTTCATTTTTTTCCTGGAAGCAGACAAGCCAAGCTTTCTCTGAAGGTCTTTCGTTGTCACACATTCACAACAGAGAATTTTCAATAAATCATTCAAAAACGCCATTCTGCCATAGAGAAGTCTAAAAACTATATAGAAATCCATGAAACTCTCAAAGAGTTAAGGTACACTGTGCACACGACAACATATGCAGAATGGCGTTTCCCCTCTGATAAGAATCATTCTCTCCATCCCTGCCCGACTTGACAATAAAATAAAATGGATAAACCATAAACCTTTCTCTCTTCCCTATCTTCTGTACACCCCCCCCCCCCCTCCCTCTCTCTCTCTCTCTCTCCCTCCCTCTCTATCTCTCCTGTCCCTGTGTGCGAAGAGTGAATTCGGAGTGGCTGAATCAATTTAATGTGTGTGTGTGTGTGTGTGTGTGTGTGTGTGTGTGTGTGTGTGTGTGTGTGTGTGTGTGTGTGTGTGTGTGTGTGTGTGTGTGTGTGTGTGTGTGTGTGTGTGTTAGATGATCAGTCGGGTATGGGTGCTTGCGTGCAGGCTTGTGTATCTTGACTGTTTTTCTTTGTATCTTTCTGTGTGTGTGTGTGTGCATGCGTGTGTGTGTGTGCGTGTGTGTGTGTGCGGATGAGCGTTTGAGACTGTATTGCTCTGTCAGTGATATGATCCAGGCAGTACGTCTTGCTAGGTCACAGTCGACACTCCGACAAGGTCAGCGCTGCCTGTGATGGAGCTATCTGTCCGCGTCTCTGTCTGTCTGTCCATCTATCCGTCTCCCCGTCCATCTCTCCGTCGGCCCCCGACCACCTGCCTTTCTGTCTGCATTTCATTTCGCTGTTTGTTTTGTTTGTTTGGCCCGTCTTTCTATCCGTGTCTGTCCGTCTCGTTGCGTTAGCGTCTGTCTGTCTGTCCGTTTTCCCATGGCGTCGCATCTAATTTCACTACGCGTCTATCTGTCAGATTCCTCTTCCACGTATCCGTCCGGCCGCCTGCATCATCTGTCTGTCTCTCTGTGGAACAACACCATCACATAGGGGAGAAAAAGAGATTGAAAGGGGAGCCGGAGAAAGTGATATATGGTCGTGGACACGGGATATTAAAGTTTAGACATTGAGATGAACTCCGGACAACTGCAGATTGCATATGAAGGAGCCTGCTTTCCGCGGGGTCGCGCCGAGGAGCGGCGGAGCCAATCCGGCGGCTGCGTTTGGAAGGCGCTACTTTGTGTTTTTGCATGTGTGGGTGCGTGACCGGGAGGGAGCAATGAGAGTGCTCCGAAGCGAGGAGAATAGACGGGAGATGGGAAAGAGCATGGAGGCACGTCTCTGAAGAGGAGCGCTGTGGCTTTTCTTTTCTTCTTGTTTGTTGTTTTTCATTTTCACCTACCCTCCTCTCATCCTGTCCTCATCTCATCCCCCTCATTGGCTGTGCCCCCTGACCCTCTGTTCCTCTTAGCCAAAATCTCGGCTTTCATTTCTGTCTTTATACCAAGACGAGAACAGACCCAATGTGTTTCAAAGAATGTGCCTCTCAGTCCCCTTGTAAAAGTTTTCTTTACACGTTTTGTCGATGACTAAGCACTGCGCAGTCATTTTTGTCTTTGTCTTTGCACTTGGAGATTACTTCTCGCCGTACTCTCCTAGCTATAGGATGATTATCATACAGCGTGAAAATAATTCACACGCCGCAGGGGTAGCATCAACCTTCAGAGAAGGACTTTATAGTCATAAGGCCTTAATGAGATACAGTCAAAGGAGAAGCGTCATGTCACTTACTGGTTCCCACAGGTGTCCATAATTGCCCACTTTCTTTCTGAACGTTTGCCTAAATAATGTCCTGCCCAGTATAGGGAAGTAAAACAAAATATAACAAAACTGGTCATTTAAAAGTTTAAACGTTTAAAGTTGAATGCTCAGGATTTTACAATGAAGTTATGTAGTGTGTGTGATAACACATATTTACTCTGTTGAGATTGACCTGGTGGCATTTTTCAGATGCTCTCGAACCATATTCTCTAGACGATAAAAGGACAGAATATAACCACAGACATTGTGCCACTAGTTCTTCAAAAGACCAGGTCCATAGCAGTGGGCTGGCTTGTTTAACACATTTGACTATAACGTGGTGTATTAGATAATTTTTTTGGGTATTTTTTCAATATATTTTTTTCTATACTTTTTTCAATATATCAACTTGCAGAGACTAAAGGTCCCTGTGCACAGAGCGCGTTTTTCGGATTTTTAGCGGTGTATCTCCATCGGTTTTCCAAAAAACGCGTCCAGTGTGCAACCACCTTTACTGTAGATACTCTAAAATATTCTTAGTGATTTTTCAGTGATTGATTTTTGAACAAACATCCCTGACATAAGCAGTTGCAGTGAGTGTTGGTCAATGTTGACAGTACTGAATGTCCGTCAGCCCAGCATGCGTCCTCCACCTGGAGCCCTGGCATCATGGAAGTGGAGTATGTGTCCTCCACCCGGAGCCCTGGCAGCATGGAAGTGGAGTATGTGTCCTCCACCCGGAGCCCTGGCAGCATGGAAGTGGAGTATGTGTCCTCCACCCGGAGCCCTGGCATCATGGAAGTGGAGTATGTGTCCTCCACCCGGAGGACCTGGCATCATGGAAGTGGAGTATGTGTCCTCCACCCGGAGCCCTGGCATCATGGAGGTGGAGTATGTGTCCTCCACCAGGAGACCTGGCATCATGGAAGTGGAGTATGTGTCCTCCACCCGGAGGACCTGGCATCATGGAAGTGGAGTATGTGTCCTCCACCAGGAGCCCTGGCAGCATGGAAGTGGAGTATGTGTCCTCCACCAGGAGCCCTGGCAGCATGGAGGTGGAGTATGTGTCCTCCACCCAGAGCCCTGGCATCATGGAAGTGGAGTATGTGTCCTCCACCAGGAGCCCTGGCAGCATGGAGGTGGAGTATGTGTCCTCCACCCAGAGCCCTGGCATCATAGAAGTGGAGTATGTGTCCTCCACCAGGAGCCCTGGCATCATGGAAGTGGAGTATGTGTCCTCCACCAGGAGCCCTGGCATCATGGAAGTGGAGTATGTGTCCTCCACCAGGAGACCTGGCATCATGGAAGTGGAGTATGTGTCCTCCACCCGGAGACCTGGCATCATAGAAGTGGAGTATGTGTCCTCCACCCGGAGACCTGGCATCATAGAAGTGGAGTATGTGTCCTCCACCAGGAGACCTGGCATCATGGAAGTGGAGTATGTGTCCTCCACCAGGAGACCTGGCATCATGGAAGTGGAGTATGTGTCCTCCACCAGGAGCCCTGGCATCATGGAAGTGGAGTATGTGTCCTCCACCAGGAGACCTGGCATCATGGAAGTGGAGTATGTGTCCTCCACCCGGAGCCCTGGCATCATGGAAGTGGAGTATGTGTCCTCCACCCGGAGACCTGGCATCATGGAAGTGGAGTATGTGTCCTCCACCCGGAGCCCTGGCATCATGGAAGTGGAGTATGTGTCCTCCACCCGGAGACCTGGCATCATGGAAGTGGAGTATGTGTCCTCCACCCGGAGCCCTGGCAGCATGGAAGTGGAGTATGTGTCCTCCACCCGGAGCCCTGGCATCATGGAAGTGGAGATGAAGACATGTTTATAAAGCAGTGGTTTTCAACCAGTGGTCCTTGAGGGGATTCCAGGTGGTCCAGAGCTAAATAATGGAGAGTTAGTTGGTAACCAAATGGGCCTTTATTAGATATTTAACCTTTATCTTTTACTCTTGAGAGTGTAAAATGAAACCATTTCGTTTAATTTTACACTCTTGAGAGTTAAATTATTGTTAAACGTTTGCCTTGATTATCTCTCCTAATGGTACCAACATCAATACAGCATGGAATTGTGAACAAAATATTCTTTAGTTTTGGGTCTGAGAGGTTAAATGTCTTCGAATGGTGGTCCGTGGCTCAAACGCAGAATAAATAATGGACCTTGAAAACCACTGTTATAAAGGCCCGTGTTTGCTGAAACATAATAGTTGTCCTTGTTTCACAATGCATGGTGTCACGGCTCGTTCAGATGCTTAACAACCCAAAAGAGAAATTACGTTTGCCGGGATCCAAACTATAGTGAAAATGGCTGATCTGCCTGGCGCTGCGTTGTGAGCTTGTAGATTTCTAATTTATGGAATTTCTTAGATGTTTCTGTTTATTTCTTCATGAAATTACTGAATAAATCATTGAATTTAGTTTTTTTGGGGGAATGATTTTTGAAATAATAATAATTAAAAACAGTATGTTGGGGGAGAAAGAAAATCACACCCGTGTGAAGTGAGGGGTGCTCTTATCATCGTACATCATCATCGCCGACTTCTTACTGACAGTTGATAGTTGAAAGCCTCCTATATCAATGTTTGTGTTACGCAATGTTTGTGTTTACACTATGACGTAAAATTGTCCATTCATTGTCAATGGGAGTTTACTGTTTGTGTAGGACCGAGTTTATGCACACACAATTGTGTGCCCCTCGAAAATGTGTCCCCAACCCACAAATGGGTTCAGACCCAGTGTTTGGGAACAAGTGTTGTACACTACAACTTGAAAAAGTAAGCATGCACACTCCTTTGGCTGCACAGGAAAATTGGGTCCACTGGCGCAAAGAAACAAACAATATATTTTCCAAAAAGCCCAAAGTGAAGCACCACACTTCAATTGAAAAGCCAGTCCAGCCGTTACAGTATGTACGTTTGGTAGTGTCTTTTTTCCACAGTTCTAGAGCATAGCTGTTGTCATAATGGGTTTTGTTTTTCTTTCAGCTTTGTGTATTTGTATATCAAAGTCGCTAGAACTTTAATTACTTACACTGTAAGTGTAATCTTTACAAGGTTTTTCTTTTTTCAAGCCTTATTTTTTTTTGATAGTGTTTATTTGGGTCCATTTTACTGGCGCTAAGAAACAAACAAAACACATTTTCCAAAAAGCCCAAAGTGAAGCACCACACACAGTTGAAAAGCCAGTCCAGCCGTTATGTATACGTTTGGTAGTGTCTCAATGACGTTGTGGGAGATGTACCGTAAACTGTGTGGATATTAGTCTCGTCCCTCTCAGCATTACATTTTTTTCCCGCAATGTCCCACCCCATATTTGCATACTGGGCCCTGGTTGGTTATAGCCTGGTTCCAGACGAATCTGGTTGGCTCGTCACCACCTCGGCTGTGAAGTCCTCCCTGAGAATTGAGAGGGGCCAGACTCAATCTGCCTGCACTATGGGCAATATGCATGGCAAAGGCAGATGAAGGCTGGGGTATGCAAGGCAATAGAGAGACAGGAAACACGGTATCGGAGTGACTTTCTGGCATGTCTCTATTTAGATCGTTGCGTGATTGGTTCACACTGCGCTATTCTAAAAGTCTAGCATGTCTACATGGAAGTATAGGCTGCTGCCTACTGAGTCTCTGATCATTTACCCTCTCATCTCTCCTTCTGAATCTTTGTATGGCTTCATCCTTGTGCATCACTACACTCCCCCCTCCCCCCTCACCCCACCCACAAAATATAAAATCAGAGAATCTGCTCCTGGACGTAAGCAGGAGCCTGCAGGCCCCCGACCATCTCTATCCCCTCACAAATGAGAGACAGAGAGAGAGAGACAGAGAAAGAGAGAGAAATGGAGAGAGGGAGAGAGAGTGTCAGATTTGAATATCTCAGCATTTGAAATGCACAAAGCCAAAGTGTGTCTTCGGGGTAGGGTGGGGTGGTGGGGGGCTGCTGGGGGAGAGGCGGGGTGTGCCTCTTTGAAATCTCCTTCACTCTGCGGCTTTCAACTCAAGACAAGCACCAGGCTGTCAATGAAACCTTTCACTGAGGGAGTGAAGAGCGGAGAGGAGGGGTAGGTGT
>NW_027636916.1:0-5227 GCF_951216825.1 Electrona antarctica | reverse complement strand
CCCATGATTTTGTAACCCATTTTTCACCCCTGTGCCAATTATCTAATGTGATCCTGGGCTCTACACACCCTCCGCCAAACTAGTCCCCATATATGGGGGACATGGGGAGAGCAACGGACTTGAATTAAGCAATATTACACGAGAGGGTGTGGGTTAACGTGATTATTGCCACGACAGGGATGCGGTGAAGAACGAGACGAAGTCGAGTTCCGCAAGCATCACTGAAGTGGCAATAATCACGTTAACCCACACCCTCTAGTGTAATATTGCAATTATACAACAGTTACCCTTAAAACTAAGAATATCGCTGAAAGAATATATTTTTTTAATGACAGATGTATAGTCACTACGACCACAAATGTCCCAAGAAACTAGCTAGCCTAGCCACCGAGTTTGCTAGCGCTCTGGGAGAACAGAGCAGCTGAATTCTTTGTTTTGATTAGGTGGTGAATGGTGCTGGTTTAACCCACGGCTAGAAGGCTGTTTCAACCAATCAGATTGCTTCCTCGAAACGACCTGTGGTATAATTCATGCTTCCTTCATGCCTGAGTTGCTCCTTTACACCTGACAGGGGGGGAGTTTCCCTGGTTGGACGTAGCACGTGGAAGGAACACGTTATTCCAACCAGTTCCTTTCCCCTCCATCAGGCGCCCCGGCTGGCCAGGGGGAGGCAGTTTAGAGACCAGGATTAATGCATGTTTTTTGCGAGGGTACCTACCCTATAGGGGACACGGGAGAACATGCAAACTCCACACAGAAAGGCCCTTTCGCCAACCCTCTGGCTGAGGGGCTACAGGCGTCCTGTACCACCACAGGCGTACATAGTGCAGTGTACATACTAGCCTGGCTAATAAGCCAGACTCAAATCACACTGTCGTGTGGTATTTGAGTCTGGAGATGCTGTGTATGGATCTTGTTTCCCGGGGGGCGGGTTCAAACATTTTCTCTTTGACGCAATTGGTCAGAGCTACTGTCAGTCAAAGGTCTCAAGCATTGAACGTCACTGTACCAAAGCCCGCCCATATTGCATACCGTGTCCCGATTGGCCACACCAGTTCTCTGGTGTAGGAAATGGGCGTACAATTGAGCCTCTCCAGACCCTAATCCGCCGGCAGGCAATTTTTTTTTTGCCAACGGCTGATTCGGTCTGGCTTATTAGCCCGGCTATGTACATACCTCTGGCTGATGTCTGCTGGGGCTACAGGCCTGTACCACCACAGGCGTACATAGTGCAGTGTACATACCTCTGGCTGATGACTGTCGGAGCTACAGGCGTCCTGTACCACCACAGGCGTACACATAGTGCAGTGCACTCATGTACTATGCCTACTATAAAAACATACTCAACTGTTCCACCTGCTGGTTGATTTCGGAACTAATTTTCCAATATCCGCAAAAGAAAAAGAACAGCTGAATGAAAAGGGACAAGACCAGTGGCACTCAACTGTACATACCTCTGGCTGATGTCTGCCGGGGCTTTCTGGAACACCTGCTCCACAGCTGCCTTCAGGTAGTCCACCTCCCCCTGGTGCTCCACCAGAGACACCTGCAGGGCCTACAGGACAGACGAGACAGACCGATGTTGATTCCGTCGGACTAAAACATACGGCGGGAAATGTTACGTCGACTACCTTTTTTCCACTGACGAAAACTAAATAAAAAGCAAAACAAAAACTAAACTATGATGACTAAAACTATGACTAAATATATCGAGAATTTTGGACTGAAATGATATAGGGAGGGACTAGCGGAGAAGAGATCCGGGCATTTTATGTTTGGTAGCGCTCGAGCGTTCCGAAAATGGCAGATCTACAAGCTCACAACACGCGGTGCAAAGGTTTCACCTTTTGCAGGTTTCACCTTTGCACCGTTAAGTGTAGATATGTAGATAACAATATATATATCGCAACGAAATATCCGTTCATCAGTATGAGACTACGGCAGTCTCTAGAGCAGGGGTTCTCAACCCGTGGGTCGCGACCCCTCGGGGGGTCGCCAAATTATTTTAGGGGGTCCCCAAATTATTTTCAAAAAAAAAAAAAAAAAAAAAAAAAAGATTTTACAATTTTTATTTTCACGATTTTTCAAAAATAGCAGACCTACAAGCTCGTAGCGCGCCACTCGGTGGCGCGCTATGAGCTTGTAGATCTGCTATTTTTCAATAGCTAAATTATAACAATGCTTAAAACACCAAAAGGGGTTCCCGCCCAAAATGGTTTAAGGTTATTGTAGCAGTCAATTTATATTGGGGGTCGGGAGGGGGCGGGGCGGGGGTCCCGATATATTGCCAAAGCATTTGCGGGGGTCCCCGGCCAAAAACGTTGAGAACCCCTGCTCTAGAGCAGTGGTCTGCAATGTAAATGTCATGGAATCTACAAGATCATCACTATGTCCGTACACGGACAAATGTGTCCCTGGCAAGACTTGACCTTGTCAGTGGCAAATTATAGTTTACTATAAAATGTTCTTATTTTGATCACAAAATCCAATTACTGAATGTCAAGTCTCCATGTTTTCCTCAGAATATGTACTTGACAATTGACATGGCATTTACTACGGCACATTAGGCGGGCCGTCCACTAGGACCAGCGGTTCTCAAATGTTTTATTTGCAAGGACCCCCATAAATCTGAGAGTTATAGACCTGTCATGGTCATGCCGGGCTATCTTATGCGTTTCTTTTGGACTTTTAACTGGCTTATTGCCAGCCTAATTAACAATGGATTGTGCCTTCTGCCAGCACTATTCATATGTTTAATTTGTCATTTTAATGTCAATAGAAAAATCTGCGATATCATTTTCACGGGGCAAGACTATAGTATTGGACAATCAGTCCTGATGGTGGCGGTAACGTCACCATTATGCCGTTTTGACCAAATAGAGTGAGTGAGCGATGATCACTTCCGGTTTAAGGAATCACAACATCCGGGACTAGTTTGGACTGGTGCAGCACTATCAGATGTCCGGAATGCTAAGCGATCATTGTTTATTTTAATAACTAAGTCAAATTAAGCTCTAATCAAGCCCAAAATATCACATTTTACGCAGCGATGCATGCGCGATCACACGCGTGCGTGATCGACCGTGCACGGCCGGTTTTAGGTAGATTACATCGGCCGGTAGCCAAACAAGCTAATAGTTGCTACATTTTGTTATATTAAGCTCCCGATTACAGGGGATTAAACGATTACGTAAATTACGTCAGTGGCCATAAGGGATTATTGATTCATTACGTCAATAATACGTCATGGCCATAAGGGGGTTAAGATGTGTGCTTTTAACCTTTTAGCTGTATACTTGACCACGAAATGCAGGAATTGTCCTTATTTTAGTCCTTTTATATACTCATGCATTATTATTATTATTTGTTTTCTTCTCTTGATGTACAGTAGCACATTGAGATTTGTTTCAAATGTAAAATGTATTATTATTATTATGGTAATAATACTCTTTTTGTTATGTCCGTGGCAAAAACAAATTCATTTTGACAAAAAAATGTCACCGCAAACCAACATGACGATGAAACCCTCCCTGCTCAGAACAACGCTGTGCTGATCGGCTTTTGCAAAGAGCTCTAATGCATGCATATATACAGTGAGTCAAAGTAATAGACGACTGTGAACATTCCACACACACGGCCTCTAATATGCCTCTAATAGGCTGATCTTTCCCCTGCCAAAACAAATGCTCCCCGCGACCCCAAACTGTTGGCAGGCAGGCTGCCAGTTTTTGCTCTTTCGGTCACACACTTTAGCTTTCCGTGGCACATTTTTGCCAAGAGTAAACAACACGCGCACGCACGCGCACGCACGCGCACACACACACACACACACAGAGAAGCAGACACCGGTGTCATCACATTCATGCAGGCCAGGGGTCTTTGCCATGCCGTTTCATTCATTCAAATAATTTTTTTTCCACAGACATACAAAATGAGTGGACAATAACATTAGCAGAAACATGTAAAAAGCTATAGCCCTGAATGACCATAACAGGTCCGTAACTCTGAGTGTTCAAGTGGAGTTAAAGGGGAATTTCTCCCTAAACCTTTTTTTACAAAAGTAAGTTGATAATTATGTATATTGACCAAAAATAAATAAAAAATAAAGATATAGGGGAGCTGGGGTCGCAGCTGGAGATGAAGCCGGGGGTGGAGGGGTCTAACGCTAGAACTCCTATTCAATCACGCAGTTAGTTTTAGTTTTTTGTTCACATCTGTTATAGATGATGTGACAGCAACACTCCATGCATTGTTGACAATGCACTCTTCCTGGTCTACGTGAGCTGACGTTAGACCCCCCCAGCAGCAGCCCCAGCTCCAGCCCCAGCCCCAGCTCCCCTATATCTTTATTTATTTTTTTTATCTTTTTTTGGTCAATATACATAATTATCAACTTACTTTTGTAAAAAAAGGTTTAGGGAGAAATTCCCCTTTAAGTGGGTCCTTGCAATTAAAAGTAAAACATTTGAGAACCACTAAATGCTACATTTATATAGCACTTCTATCCAAAGCACTTTACATTTGGTTTGATTTTGATTGGATTTTTATTCAGCACAATATAAAAACAATAAAAACGCAGAACACACACAAAGGAAAGTGCTCGCAGGAGGCAAGAAGCCCAAAGGGCTTACACGAGGCCTCAATCCGTGTACAACACAAAAAACATTTAAAAACATGATAGATTGTTTTTATTCATATTCATACACCGATGGTGGAGGAAGCCATGCAAGGCACCAACCTGCACTTCGGGAGCAATTAGGGGTTCAGAGTTTTGCTCAAGGACACGTCGACACTAACTCTGGGGGAGCCCGGGGACTCCTAATATAAATATGCCATAGTGTCGTAGTAAATAAGCATCATACATATTCTGAAGAAAAGCTGGACAATTGGGTATTTTGATCAAATTTGACACATTTGGCCGTGTATGGACACATTGATGACACCTGCGCTGGAGCGCGGTCAATGCAACCTGCTCGCTGGGGACGCCCGCTCACATCGCAACGCATTGTGAGCTTGTAGATCGGCCATTTTCAAATGGCCCAAATGAAAAGGTTAATGTACGTCTTGTGTTGTAATAATAATCAAACTCTACAAAGTAACTAGTACCGCATTGTGCCGAATATGAGACGACCCTCATTTTTCTAGACTCGTTTGTGAAACAAAGAACATTGTCTGTCAAATAATCTAGTCCCTGATTATAATACAACCCAATTTTTTAGGATATTTC
>NW_027636917.1:0-7373 GCF_951216825.1 Electrona antarctica | reverse complement strand
AAACATAGGGTTTTTCAGAAAAACTGTCAGGATTTAGAAGACATTTGTAGAATCGTCCTCAGGTCTAAATGGGTTAATTTAATCCGTCCAAACATGCCCTTGGCAGAAAATTTGTTAAAAGTGTCACTGGCAACAAAAGATGGACTGACAAAAAAAAAAAATTGACTGAACAAATTAAATCTGGCATTGGCCTAATTAATAGCCACGTTGTTATCTTAAAACACCAGCAGCGTAGTGTCACATATTCATTAGAATCTCTGACTGAGGTTTTGTGAGTTTACATAACAGCTGTGAAGCTGTTATGTAAATATGTGTTGATTTACCTGGACACTCGTGACAGCATGAGGATGTTTGCCTGTAGATGGAGGTGGATAAATAGAACATTGTGCACCACCACCACCACCCGCACGCACGCACGCACGCACGCACTGTCGTGAATTAGAAGACATTTAGTAGAATCTGCTCTCAGGTCTCAATTTTGGTGACCTAATCTATCTATAAATGCACCAAGTCTCTATACGTGTGTGTGTGTGTGTGTGTGTGTGTGTGTGTGTGTGTGTGTGTGTGTGTGTGTGTGTGTGCGTGTGCGTGTGCGTGTGCGTGTGCGCACGTCTGTAATCCACGTAACTCGAGAACCGTCAAATTGTCATGATTTAGAAGATTTCTTTTAAAATTTCGACGTCAGGCCTAAATGGGGTTAACCGATTCTTCTCTCTCCCCTCTCTCTCTCTCTCTCTCTCTCTCTCCCTCTCCCCACCAGGCGAGGCAGCCCTGCGAGGGGACCCCCGACTCCAGTCCCTGTCCCTCTCGTCCTCTTCGTCTTCGTCCTCGTCTTCGTCCTCCTCGTCCTCCTCCTCGTCCTCCTGCATGTCGTCCGGCAGCCACAGCAGGACGGGCCCGCCGCCCATCAGCCCCAGCAAGAGGAAGCTGAGCGGGGACCAGGGGGGGGACAGCGACATGGAGGACAACGAACACGTGGCCAAGATGAGCCGGCTGTTTGCCCAGTCACTGTAAGTAGAAGCACCGCACGCACGCGTGCAAGTACACACACACATCACACGCACGCACGCACGCACACGGACGGACGCACGCACACACAAACCAACAACATTGCAGGAAAACGCGTATACCACAAACTGTGGTGTTTTTGAACTGATATTTATGCACGCTGGTGTATATCCACACCCTGGTGTAATGCACAGCCCCTATAGTATAGCATACGTTACGCACCCACGCGCACACACACACACACACACACACACACACACACACACACACACACACACACACACACACACATGGTTGTGTGTTTGTTTTTGAGTGTGTTGGAGTTAGCACAATAGCCGCATGCAGTGCGCGAGTCCAGCTTCTTGGCCCTATAAGTTGTGCGCCGAAACAGGCCGGCGTCAACCGGTTTGTGCAGTCAGCATGCAGCGCAAGGCCAGCTCGCCACCGTACGTGGCCCTGCCTGCCTGCCTGCCTGCCTGCCTGCCTGCACAGAACGCAGTGTGCCAGGGCTCTGTTTAGCACGGCTCCACATTGGTCTCCCCTTATAGCCCATGATCAGTGTTGGAAGCCTGGGAAGTGGAATGCACAGCAGCAGCAGCAGAGGAAGGCTGGCATGCATAGCAGGGCTGGCAGGCTTCTGTCACACTGCAGCTCCATGCAGCCCCCCTTGGCTTCCAACGTTCCCACATTCCGACTTCCTCGGATTCCAGAGATGCTGCAGCGCTGATTGGCGGTGGAGGGGCTTCTAGCTGGGGCCAGGGCAGTATAGAGACGGCTCTCTCTCTCTCTCTCTCTCTCTCTCTCTCTCTCTCTCTCTCTCTCTCTCTCTCTCTCTCTCTCTCTCTCTCTCTCTCGCCGTGGCTATTTATTGTAGAGCGAGTCAGCGAGGTGTCAGGCAGAGCCGTGAAGAATATTCATCATAGTGTATGTCTTTGACGTTTCTGTACAGTCGGAAGAGTGTGTGTGTGTGTGTGTGTGTGTGTGTGTGTGTGTGTGTGTGTGTGTGTGTGTGTGTGTGTGTGTGTGTGTGTGTGTGTGTGTGTGTGTGTGTGTGTGTGTGTGTGTGTGTGTGCAGAATAAGGCCACAGCTGCAGGTCATTTTGTCTTAGCTGTGTCGTTGTTACTTGATTACAGTCACCTGTTGTTTCATAACTTGGCCACCAAGATGGACATGAGTTCATGTATTGTGAATGTGATACTAGATGGACATGAGTTCATGTATTGTGAATGTGATACTAGATGGACATGAGTTCATGTATTGTGAATGTGATACTAGATGGACATGAGTTCATGTATTGTGAATGTGATACTAGATGGACATGAGTTCATGTACTGTGAATGTGATACTAGATGGACATGAGTTCATGTATTGTGAATGTGATACTAGATGGACATGAGTTCATGTATTGTGAATGTGATACTAGATGGACATGAGTTCATGTATTGTGAATGTGATACTAGATGGACATGAGTTCATGTGTTGTGAATGTGATACTAGATGGACATGAGTTCATGTATTGTGAATGTGATACTAGATGGACATGAGTTCATGTATTGTGAATGTGATACTAGATGGACATGAGTTCATGTATTGTGAATGTGATACTAGATGGACATGAGTTCATGTATTGTGAATGTGATACTAGATGGACATGAGTTCATGTATTGTGAATGTGATACTAGATGGACATGAGTTCATGTATTGTGAATGTGATACTAGATGGACATGAGTTCATGTATTGTGAATGTGATACTAGATGGACATGAGTTCATGTATTGTGAATGTGATACTAGATGGACATGAGTTCATGTATTGTGAATGTGATACTAGATGGACATGAGTTCATGTATTGTGAATGTGATACTAGATGGACATGAGTTCATGTATTGTGAATGTGATACTAGATGGATCACAACTAGGGAACCTTGGATGGAACCTTTGATGAAGTGAAAGGAGTACATACTGTAGTTACTACTGAGTCAAATGACTACAGTCACCATGTGTTAGACTGAGGCTCCAAAGGCCGAAAAAGTGCTGTTTACTTGTTTATTTTTTATCCCACGATTTTGTAACCCATTTTTCACCCCTGTGTCAATTACCTAATGTGATCCTGGGCTCTACACACACCCTCCGCTGGGGAGATTAGATTTTAGATTTTTATTTGGATCTCTTAATTTAAACCTATCGGCTAGTTTTTTTCAGTCTTCACTAAATATCTTTGCCAAAAATAGCTGATCTACAAGCATCTTGTAGACCTGCATTTTTTGGCTAATGTTCCCCCATAATATGTATGGTGGTTAAACTCAGTGTTAAGACCCGAAATGGATGAAAATGCAATTTCGTAGCTGAAATATCGGCACGGCATTCAACAAGACGAGGCCTTACGTTTGCTCCGTTTGCTCAAATGTTTTGTGAAGAGCAGCAGCGCAACAATCACGTTGTCCCAGTGGCAGCCTTTAATCACGTGAGCAGCTGTGGCTCATAACAAAGGATTAGCTTGTCATGCAGCCTCGTCAAAACTCGAGACATTATTTTTTTGCAAAGTCATCTTGTTTGGTGTTTTCTGCGTATCCGTGTGGTGGGAGGAGCCACGGTGGGTACAATCCACATTGTAACCTATTGTCTGCACTCTGCAGTGAGACCGTCTTGCTTGCGGTCTCACGACTCGGAGGTCTGGAGTATTTTCAGGCCCGTGAGACACTGAAGTGTCATTATGCCAGCATGTGGTTTAACTTCTGCTTACATATTGATATGCAAATGCCCCAGCAGCTACGCCGTGCCCCACAACACTGTGTTTTCTGGCTGTCCGTGTGGGTGGGTATAATGTGGCTTATTGTTGTCATATCGCCCCCCCCCCCCCCCCCCCCTCCAACTGATGCAAGTCCTATCTGCATTTTGTTTTTGCGGTAACCATTTTGTGTCCTTCCTCGTCACCTCGCTATGAGCTTGTAGGTCTGCTATTTTTGAAAAACCGTGAAAATGCGGCACAAATCTTTGTATATATTCTTTCAGAGCGAACGTTTTTAACTCAAATCTTTGCTTCTGGGGGGTCCCTGGAACAACATATTTTCAGATTGGGGTCGGTGGGCCAAATACATTTTTGGGGTCCTTGATATGAAATATTGAGCACCACTGATACAGAAACATGAGGAATTTCAGAATATTGTCAGAATACATACATAAGACATTTTTTAAATGTCGACGTCAGGCCTAAATGGGTTAAACCCTTATACTGGGTTGACGGGAGTCCCTCAACGGGGTCCATAATGTTGGCCCCATCCATCCTACCACACACCAACGCTCACCACTCACTTTGTGAGTTTGTAGCGCTTTTATTTGCATCGAATATATGGGGCATGTGGTAAAAAACATGAAAAATAACCACAGGTGTGAAGTAATTTCATCGTTAATTTCATCGTTAATTCGAAATGGCAGGCTGCTGTTATATTAGCGTCTGCGTGCGTGCGTGCGTGCGTGCGTGCGTGCGCCGGCCAGTGTGTCCGCGTGCGTGTCTTTTTGAAAGGGGGCGTGTGTGTGTGCGTGACTGCCGCCACTGTGCTGTCCCGTTTGTGTGGTAATCAGTTGCAGGTGTTCAAGCTTGCATGCATGCACATACTGTACATATGAATACATACACATGCATGTATGTACTGTATGTAAAACACTATATATAAGTTTGATGTGCGAGGCTTGATTCAAATGTCAAAATCCTAGCACCATCACCTCAGTTCGGACATGTTTATAGTCAACTCATTTGCCTGCAAAAGTGGCATATGGAGTATTATACAACAGGTCGTTTCGAGGAAGCAATCTGATTGGTTGAAACAGCCTTCTAGACGTGGTTCAAACGAGCACCACTCCACACCTAATCAAAACAAAGAATTCAGCTGCTCTGTTCTCCCAGACTCGGTGGCTAGGCTAGCTAGTTTCTTGGGACATTTCTTCTGCGTTGCTTTCGGAACTCGCCCTGCAGGCTCGTTCCTGCAGCATCGCAGGCGTGCATTAATGACGTTAAACCACCCCCTCTCGTGTAATATTGCTTAAATCTCTCCCAAGTTATATACTAGGCTAGTTGACTTGTTGTAACGCGTACGTCTAAAAAGCACTCTGGTGCATTATACACAGCTTTGGCAAATAATTTCTGAAGGTTCTTCAAACTTTACTTTTTCTATATCCCAAGGATTGCATTTCACTTGACTGATTCACCGAGACCTGCAGTGGAAGACGACTACTCCTTGTTACAGAGGGAGTTTTTAACTCAAATCTTTGCTACTGGGAGGGTCCCTGGAACAACATATTTTCAGATGGGGTTCGGCGGCCAATGTCATATATTTGGGGTCCTTGACATGAATATGTTTGAGAACCACTGAAATAGAAACATAGGGTTTTTAAGGCAACCGGCCGGTTCCACGCGCTGCACAAGGTGCCCTTTTTCCCCACTTGAGCACCTGCCCCTCTAAATGTCTGTGCACGCCACTCCCCGACACCACTGTTTGGGGGAAACAGTGTGCCAGCTAGACAGATTGACACCTGACACCGTCAGATGTCAGGGGGCGGGGCTGATGAGTGATGATGTTCTTCTCAGGTTTCCGTTGCGGTGCGTCAGCGGTGTGTGTGTGTGTGTGTACGTGCGTGCGTGTGTGCGAGACATCTACATGTCTGAGTGGTGCGTATACACAGACAGACTGTGTGTGTTGTGTTTCACCACTTATTAAACCAACCCAGTCTAGACTTTTAGTCAACTGAACCTGAGTTGTACTTTTTTCAGATCTACAAGCTCACAATCTGTTGTGTTGCGATGTGTTTTAGAGCAATTAGGCTAATGTCCCTAATGTCGTCCCCCCCCCCCCCCCCCCTAAGCCTCATGCACTTCCTTGTACAACAATTAGCAACAATAGCTATCTATAGGGTCTTTTAGATCAGTTATCTTCGCTATTTTGGAAAGGAGACATAGCCAATGACAAATAATAGGTTAAAAGTGGTTAAACTGTCTTCCCCCCCCCCCTCTCTCGTTATGTGAATTCATGTTTTGGGTTGTCATGTTTACTCATAGTATATGTACATGTATATGTACATGTATATGTACATATACATGTATATGTACATGTACATATACATGTACATATACATGTATGTATATGTACATGTATATGTACATGTATATGTACATGTATATGTACATGTATATGACTCGGCTGCAGTCAGAACAAAACATATTCCTTCATGATAATAGCTAACAGATCCGTTACTGAATACAGTGTTGCTCAGTGTCCTCCTATCCTGTGTGTTTGTGTTCGAGTGCGCGCACACACACACACACACACACACACACACACACACACACACACACACACACACACACACACACACACACGCATGCATACGCATGCATGCGCATGCATGCGCATGCATGCATGTGCACATGTGCGTGAATGTGTATGTGTTGAGTGGGTTCCTTGTCAGACGGGGGCTATTTTCTCATTTTCGCTAAGGAGGAGGAGCCAGGAACAAAGAGGCCTTATCCTGTCCACTAGAGCCTGTGGGCTGGAAGCTTGCTGCTGCCTGCCTGCCTGTTTACTTGCCTGCCTGTCTGTCTGTCTGCCTGCCTGCCTGCCTGCCTGTCTGTCTGCGTGCCTGCCTGCCTGTCTGTCTGTCTGTCTGCCTGTCTGCCTGCCTGCCTGCGTGTCTGTCTGTCTGCCTGCCTGTTTACTTGCCTGCCTGCCTGCCTGCCTGCCTGCCTGCCTGCCTGTCTGTCTGCCTGCCTGCCTGCCTGCCTGCCTGCCTGCCTGCCTGCCTGCCTGCCTGCGCTCCAGAGCTGTATACATCTGCCCAAATAAAAGCTCCGCTGCACATCTGTATCTTTAGCTCTTCAAAATAAAATAATATCTGCAAGCTATAGGGTTTTGTAAAGAGCTCCAGCATCAAGGGAGGGAATGTGTGGCAGCAAAGTTGGGACTTTCTAAGAAGGCCTCGGCACTGCCTCTGTCAGCACTTTGTTTTTAATGATATTAATACAAATTGGGGTTATAGTTTGTCTGTGACGGTGGCTCAGGGGTAGAGTGGCTGGATGGTAACCGCCAGTTCGAACCCTGTGGGCTCCCCCAGAGTCAGTGTCGAAGTGTCCTTGAGCAAGACGCTGAAACCCCTAATTGCTCCTGATGTGCTGGTTGGGGCCTTGCATGGTTTCCGCCGCCATCGGTGTGTGAAGTGTGTAAAAACAATCTATGTAAAGCGCCTTGGATAAAGGGTAAAGGCGCAACAAAGTATATATATATATAGGGGCTTAAGTAAGTTAATCAGATAAATGTGATTCATTCAAAGGAAATCTGCATATAAATCCCCAATTAAGTATCGCACAGCCCCA
>NW_027636918.1:0-21699 GCF_951216825.1 Electrona antarctica | reverse complement strand
TTACTTTGGAGATTTACATTTCTAATAGAAAACATACATTAACCCCTTCAGTCCTATATACATTCCGGCCATTTGAAAATAGCCGATCTACAAACTCACAATGCGTCGCGGCGCTTTGTGAGCTTGTAGATCGGCTATTTTCTACACATTCTGAACTTGTGAAATGGGACATTCTGCAATGTGAGTACTTCTGATTTGATTTTGATGCCGATACTTTTGTACTTTTACCTGAGTACATTTTGAATACAGGACTTCTGCTTGTAACAGAGTATTTTCTACATTGCAGTATTGATACTTCTAGTAAAACAATTGAGTACTTTTCCCACCACTGGTTGTTGTAGAGCAGGGGTTCTCAACCCGTGGGTCGCGACCCCTCGGGGGGTCGCCAAATTATTTTAGGGGGTCCCCAAATTATTTTCAAAAAAAAAAAAAAAAATTTAAATTTTATTTTCACAATTTTTCAAAAATAGCAGACCTACAAGCTCGTAGCGCGCCACTCGGTGGCGCGCTATGAGCTTGTAGATCTGCTATTTTTCAATAGCTAAATTATAACAATGCTTAAAACACCAAAAGGGGTTCCCGCCCAAAATGGTTTAAGGTTATTGTAGCAGTCAATTTATATTGGGGGTCGGGAGGGGGCGGGGCGGGGGTCTCGAGACATTGCCAAAAACGTTGAGAACCCCTGTTGAGAACCCCTGTTGTAGAGAATCAGAAAGACCGGTGGTGGTCGTTGAACGATGACACAGGAGTGAGTCATTGCTTTGGCAGATGTAAACGTATGTTTTCTCATGCCAATAAAGCTCATTTAGAATTGAAATTGAAATTGAGTGGGGAAGAAGAGTCGGGCATGATGGAAGTGAGTTTGTCTGCTCAAGCTGGGGATAATTATGAAGAGAGGAAGAGAGAGTGCTTCAAGAAGGTGACATGGAAGGAAGGGGAGAGGCGAGGAGGCGAGGAGAGGAGAGGAGAGGAGGGCGAGGAGAGGAGAGGAGGGCTAGGAGAGGAGAGGAGAGGAGAGGAGAGGAGAGGAGAGGAGGGCTAGGAGAGGAGAGGAGAGGAGAGGAGACTGGAGAGGAGAGGAGAGGAGAGGAGAGGAGAGGAGAGGAGAGGAGAGGAGACTGGAGAGGAGAGGAGACTGGAGAGGAGAGGAGAGGAGACTGGAGAGGAGAGGAGAGGAGAGGAGAGGAGAGGAGAGGAGAGGAGAGGAGAGGAGAGGAGGGCGAGGAGAGGAGAGGAGAGGAGAGGAGACTGGAGAGGAGAGGAGAGGAGAGGAGAGGAGAGGAGACTGGAGAGGAGAGGAGACTGGAGAGGAGAGGAGACTGGAGAGGAGAGGAGAGGAGGGCGAGGAGAGGAGAGGAGAGGAGGGCGAGGAGAGGAGGGAGAGGAGAGGAGGGCGAGGAGAGGAGAGGAGAGGAGAGGCGATAGAAAGACTTGTTGTCTGTCCTTTGATCTACAAAGAGAGCAGCGAGCTGAGAAACAGGAGGAATGTGAGAGGATGAGGCACGTTTAAAGTTACCCTTCAGTGTGTGTGTGTGTGTGTGTGTGTGTGTGTGTTGGAGAAAGAGTGCACGCATGAGAAAGGGGGTTGCATCTGTTTCAGAGTGTGTGTGTGTGTGCGTGCGTGCGTGCGTGTGTGGAAACTTGAGATTGGCTGGCAACTGTTTTTTCCGACACACAGACACAGTGAAACCTACACTGTCACACACATACACACACATACACACACAAAGATTTATATTCTCACACACAATCCATTTCACACACGTTTGCTGGTTCCTCTCAAACACGCACACACAGCTAACCACAAACACACCAGCTCTTCTTGTTCACACACTGACTGGGCGGTGAAACCCAAACCCAAACACACTTTTTTTTATTTTTTATAGACTTAACCATTTCCAAGAGTCCACTATTTGTGTCTGTCTGCTCATCTGTCATGCACGATGGAGTAGAATCTACAGCACAGCCTTGCATATTCATCCTTATCCAAGAAACCGCTATGATTGTGTGTGTGCGTTCGTGAGTGCGTGAGTGTGTTTGCGTGCGTGAGTGTATGTGTGCATGTGCGTACTATTTGTGCGCAGCCACACCGTACATGTCTGTCTGTGTGTGGTGCGAGTCTGAGAAAAACGAGGCTAGAATTTGTGTGTTCCTCCGTGTCTCTCCCTCTCACCCTCCCCTCTGCGGAGACGAGGGGGGGGGGGGGGGGGGGGGCATTCCATAGACACGCCAAGACATTCCGAGGGAAACCATCCCAAGTATTTCCCACTGTGTGTGTGGCGACGAAGGCTCTGTGTGTCTCCTGTTACACACACACACACACACACGCACACATTGGGAGAAAGTGCTACAAGCACGCACGTATGCACACACACGCACACACTCTCTCTAGATGTGCTTTTGCACAGTGATGACTTGACAGCAGTGGTGGAACTAAGTACTTTTACTTAAGTACTGTACTTAAGTACAGTTTTGAGGAATTTGTACTTTACTTGAGTATTTCCAATACTTTCACTTCTACTTCAACTACATTTTGGATCCAAATATTGTACTTTTACTCCACTACATTTATTTGAAAACTTTAGTTACTAGTTACTTTGGAGATTGTAATTTTGATTAGAAAACATACATTAACCACTTCACCCTATATACATTTTGGCCATTTGAAATAGCAGATCTACAAGCTCACAATGCGTCGCGATGCGACGCATTGTGAGCTTGTAGATCGGCTATTTTCAAAAGATTTTGTACACATTTTGAACTTGTGAAACATTCTGCAATATGAGTACTTTTACTTTTAGTACTTTAAGTACATTTTAATGCCGCTACTTTTGTACTTTTACTTGAGTAAATTTTTTTCTCCCACCACTGCTTATATCTGCATGTCTATCTCAGTTGCCTGATTCTATGGTGGGGGTGGGTGGACGAGGGTGCTCTTTGTCGACGTATGCGTGTCTCTCTGGAATGAGGGATGTTAGGAAGGGACTATAGTGGACAAGAGATCCAGCACAAGTCATTTTACACTTGGTTTGCATGCTGAAAATAGCAGATCTACAGGATCGGCTGTTTTCAGCGAGTGTAAAATCTGTCATTACAACGGCATCAAGGCCCGCCAAAATACGTGGCGCAAATCTTTGAATATATATTCTTTCAGAGCGAACATTTCAACTCAAATCTTTGCTTCTGGGGGTTCCCTGGAACAACATATTTTCAGATGGGGGTCGGTGTCCAATTATATAATCTTGGGGGTCCTTGATATGAAAATGTTCGAGAACGACTGACATAGAAACATGGGGTTTTTCAGAAAACTGTCATGATTTAGAAGACATTTGTAGAATCGTTCCCAGGTCAAAATGGGTTAAAGGGACATTTCACCACTGGAAGAAACTGCAGTCACTCAATGTCAGTAGTGGCCAGAAACATTATGAAGTCTGTGTGTTTGACTGGATTGCTGAATTCCTACAATGCCCATAATGCTTTAGTGCACTGTGGAGAGGGGGGAGGCTGTGTGGAGGTGTGACTTTGTAGTCCAGGAAGGAAGTGAGACCACATTTTCATGACAAATGTTGGTCATGAACATGGCGTCATGACTAAAATATTACACACAAAAGCCCCAGGAAAGTGTTTTTCTTGTGTCCTAAACATCATTAAAATGAGATCTGGTTGCAAAAGGCCTGAAGTGGCCCTTTTAACTTCTTGTGCTCCAAATGCCAAGTCATCCCAGTGTGCCTCGGCCACCATTTGGAAACCACAGGTCTAGGTTTAGACCTGAGGCCAGATTCTACAAATGTCTTCTCAATCCTGACAGTTTTCTGAAAAAAAGTATGTCTCTATGTCAGTCATTCTCAAACTATTTCATGTCAAGGATCCTGAAAATATATGTATCTTGCCACGGACCCCCATCTGAAAATATGTTGTTCCAGGGAACCTCCAGAAGCAAAGATTTGAGTTAAAAAACGTTCGCTCTGAAAGAATATGCATTCAAAGATTTGCGCCACATTTTCGCGATTTAAAAAAAAATAGCAGATCTACAAGCTCGTAGCGCGGCAGCGAGTGCCGATCTACAAGCTTGTAAATCTGCTTTTTTTCAATAGCTAAAGAATAACATAATGCTTAAAACACCAAAAGGGGTTCCCACTCAGAATGGTATTAAATATTGTATTAGGTGATTTAATTCAAATCAAGCTAAAGCTCCAAGTAACTGGACAGAAAGTTGCAGAGAGGAACTACTCTTGGTAATTGAACCAATGAAGAAGCTGAGCAGGAAAGTCCTACAGTTGGAGGCCATCGATATTGTCCTTTTCTTTTTGCTGAGGTTTGCGTGATCTGCGCAAAAGGACAGTTAACCCATTTTGGGCGGGAACCCCTTTTGGTGTTTTATTTAGCTATTGAAAAATAACAGATCTACAAGCTCATAGCGCGCCACCGAGTGGCGCGCTACGAGCTTGTAGGTCTGCTATTTTTGAAAAAAAGTGAAAATATTTATTTCAGAAAACTGGAGGATTTAGAAGGATTTTTTAAAATTTTGAGGTCAGGCCTAAATGGGTCAAATGATAAGGGACAATATCGGTGGCACCCAACTGTACCTTGTCCTTCATACAGTATTTGGCGTTTGGCAACATAGACACATTTCCATATAGCAGCATTGGATTAATTTGATTCATTTTTTAATAAATGCTTCCATCACAAATATAACACATGTACAAGCTCAACAACGAGCGTGTTGAGCTTGCAGTATTATGATTAAGCACCCGGTTACGCTAACTTTATGTACTTAGAAAAGCCCTATGTACATTTTGGGTATTGTTTTTATTGAGTGATGTCATCCAGGGTTCTGCTGAACTACGCTTTCCGTCGTAGTCTTCATTTTTATTTATTTCTTAATTTTTCATTTTTTTTCATTTATTTCATTCAGTTTTACATGATTATATTAATTTTTACTTTGTACTTTTTTTTTTTTTTTTACATATTCCATAACAGAAAAGAAAAGGAGCAGGAAGAAGATAAATCTGAATAATAATAAGATATAATAATCACAATCAAATTGACAAACACAGGCTATTTCAACGGGTGCAGAGAGAGCTGACCGGTTATTGCGTTTGATGGCATAATTGTCAGTGGTTGGATTCTGGTTGAAGTCCTGTCTGTGTCACAACAACACATCGCTGCCTCCGTGTCTCTCACACTGAGCATGTCATTCCTGGAAATGTGGCTTTCAGTTTGTCATTAGCAGTGTTGTTTTTGGCAGCAGGTTTTGATTTTAGTTTTAGTCGTCGTCTCTTGAATAGTTTTCATTTCGTTTCAGTCACATTTTAGTCACCTGGAATGTCTTGGTGTTGGTCTAGTTTTAGTCGACTAAATATCATAATGTTTTAGTCATGAATATCATAAGGTCGCATAAGGTCGACTAAATATCATAAGGTCGCAGTGCGACGCGTTGTGAGCTTGTAGATCGGCTATTTTCAGCATGCAACCAAGTGTAAAATGACTTATACTGGATCTCTTGTCCACTAGTCCCTTCCTAACATTTTAGTCTAGTTTTTAGCTGTTGACAAAATTGTCTTAGTTTTAGTCATCATGGCTTAGTTTTCATTTAGTTTCCATTTAGTTTTCGTCAGTGAAAAAAGGTAGTCGACGGAACATTTTTTGTCTTAGTTTTAGTCGACGAAAACATTACTGGTCGTTAGGTGAGTATACTTTTGGGACCCTGATCCACACGGTTTTGGTCCAGATATTATTCAGCGCCTGACCGTCTGCGGAAACGATTGAACAAACGGTGTGTTTTTGTGGTGAAGTGTTGACAAATACCACCGACATTCTTTTCACCTGTAAGATTGCTCTTCAATGTCCCCTGACTCATGGTTCGTGGTGATTCTCACGGCTGTCTTGGCAGGCACAATAGCAGTCACACACGGACACACACACTCACGCACACACACGCACGCACGCACGCACACACACACATATGCGCACACGGATAGATAAGGGAGAAGACGAGCCATCAGTCACAAAGCATCTGGTCTTTAAGAATCACGTCTGCTCTCTTTTTTCCCACAGTCGAATTGGCCCCAGGATAACATAGCAACCCAATGACACCTGTGTTTGTGTGTGTATGTGTGTGTGTGTGTGTGTGCGCGCGTGTGTGTGTGTGCGCGCGTGCATGCGTGCGTGTGTGCGTGCGTGCGTGTGTGTGCGTGCGTGCGTGCGTGCGTGCGTGTGTGCGTGCGTGCGTGTGTGCACGTGCGTGCGTGCTTGTGTGTGTGTGTGGGGCAAGGAAGGCAAGGGTGTGGGTACGTCAGAAAGAGAGAGAGAGAGTAGTTGCTGAGGAGGCATTGTAGAGAGGGTTGTCTTACACTGTGAGGTGTGTGTGTGTGTGTGTGTGTGTGTGTGTGTGTGTGGACACTTAATTAGCGATCCAGGGATCATTTCAGAAATCCTAATCTGTGCTGCTTCCTCCATATTTTTTTTTACACCCCCTGCTGTCTATAATCTCCACCCGTCTTGCATTTCTTCTTTTCCTCTCAGCCACCTTCTTGCAGTGATAATAGTACACTAGTTTAAAAAAATCACACCCGTGTGAACTGAGTGGTGCAAACCCCCCCCCCCCCCCCCCCCCCCTGAGTGGTGCAACCCCCCCCCCCCCCCCCCCCCTCTCTCTCTCTCATTAGCAGGCAACAGTGCAGCACTATCTCTCTCTCTCTGTTTCTGGCACAACAGCGCCACTTTTGGTAGTCACTGGTACTCGTGCTCATAGTGACATAGTTAGGTGAACACATAGGTGGTCACATAGTTAGGTGAACACGGACATTGCTGTTCGTTGGAGTGGTTGCACCACTCAAAAAAACAGGGTTATTCCACCAAATATTGATAAATTGATGAAACAAAAAGATTCATTTCACTCTATCACATAGTATGTAACTATGAATAGTAAACACTGGTCTCTTAACCATTTTGGGGCGGAAACCCCTTTTGGTGTTTTAAACATTATGTTATAATTTAGCTATTGGAAAATAGCAGATCTACAAGCTCGTAGCGCGTAGGTCTTTTTGAAAAATCGTGAAAATGTGGCGCATATTTTTTCAGAACGAACGTTTTTAACTCGAATCTTTGCTTCTGGAGGGTCTCTGGAACAACATATTTTCAGATGGGGGTCGGAGGCCAATTACATTTTTGGGGTCCTTGACATGAAGTATAATGTTTGAAGACATACTTGTCTTATTAGCCAGGGATCCTTTTAATGCCTCCCCCTCTTGGGTTCCTCGTCTCTCTCTCCCACCCGTCCACTACTATGTGACTCACTGTTCTTCTGCCCGACGTCTGTCTGTCTATCTGCGTCTCTCTCTCTCTCTCTCTCTCTCTCTCTCTCTCTCTCTCTCTCTCTCTCTCTCTCTCTCGCCCTCTGCTTTACTCTCTCCATCTCTATCTTACCAGTGTTGTTTTTGGCAGCACATTTTGATTTTAGTTTTAGTCCTAGTCTCTTTAATAGTTTTCATTTAGTCTTAGTCACATTTTAGTCACCTGGAATGTCTTGGTGTTAGTCTAGTTTTAGTCGACTAAATATACAGTTGATTTAGTCCACTAAAATGTGTTTTGGCGGGCCTTGATGCCGTCGTAATGACTGTTTTACACAACCAAGTGTAAAATGACTTATACTGGATCTCTTGTCCACTAGTCCCTTTCTAACATTTTAGTCTAGTTTTTATTTGTTGACGAAATAGAGCGTCGCAGTCCCGCCCCCTACCCTGGACCAGGAAATGATTCTCCGTTCATTTTCCTCATAGACATTTCAGAACGTATTTATGACGTTTACGCCGCGGACAAAGCCAACTCGAGTCGTGACAAATCATGACAACAAACAAAAAAAATTGGGCCGAACAAATAATCAGAAAGAAGAAAAAAACGGCAGGTTACAACACTTTTTTTGTTGTTTTTCTTCTTTGTAATTATTTGTTTGGTCCAAAATATTGTTTGTGTTGTCATGAGTTGTCACGACTCGAGTTGGCTTTGTCCGCGGCGTAACAGTCTTTAAATAAATACTTTAAGAAATGTCTATGGGAAAAATGCATTGGGATTCATTTCCTGGTCCAGGAATAGAGCGGGACTGCAACGCTCTATTGTCAATATATTTAGTCTTAGTTTTAGTCATCATAGCTTAGTTTTCATTTAGTTTCCATTTAGTTTTCGTCAGTGGAAAAAGGTAGTCAACGGACATTTTTGTTTTAGTTTTAGTCGACGAAAACAACACTATCTTACCCTCCTTCACCTCCCTCAGACCTCCTCTCCTCCACCTCCTCAGACCTCCTCTCCTCTCCTTCACCTCCTCAGACCTCCTCTCCTCTCCTCCACCTCCTCAGACCTCCTCTCCTCTCCTTCACCTCCTCAGACCTCCTCTCCTCTCCTCCACCTCCCTCAGACCTCCTCTCCTCCACCTCCTCAGACCTCCTCTCCTCTCCTCCACCTCCTCAGACCTCCTCTCCTCCTCCACCTCCTCAGACCTCCTCTCCTCTCCTTCACCTCCCTCAGACCTCCTCTCCTCCACCTCCTCAGACCCCCTCTCCTCTCCTCCACCTCCTCAGACCTCCTCTCATCCACCTCCTCAGACCTCCTCTCCTCTCCTCCACCTCCTCAGACCTCCTCTCCTCTCCTCCACCTCCTCAGACCTCCTCTCCTCTCCTCCACCTCCTCAGACCTCCTCTCCTCCACCTCCCTCACACCTCCTCTCCTCTCCTTCACCTCCTCAGACCTCCTCTCCTCTACCTCCTCAGACCTCCTCTCCTCCACCTCCCTCAGACCTCTCCTCCACCTCCCTCAGACCTCCTCTCCTCCACCTCCTCAGACCTCTCCTCTCCTCCACCTCCTCAGACCTCCTCTCCTCCTCCACCTCCTCAGACCTCTTCTCTCCTCCACCTCCCTCAGACCTCTCCTCTCCTCCACCTCCCTCAGACCTCCTCTCCTCCACCTCCCTCAGACCTCCTCTCCTCCACCTCCCTCACACCTCCTCTCCTCTCCTCTACCTCCTCAGACCTCCTCTCCTCTCCTCCACCTCCTCAGACCTCCTCTCCTCTACCTCCTCAGACCTCCTCTCCTCCACCTCCCTCAGACCTCTCCTCTCCTCCACCTCCCTCAGACCTCCTCTCCTCCACCTCCTCAGACCTCTCCTCTCCTCCACCTCCTCAGACCTCCTCTCCTCCACCTCCCTCAGACCTCCTCTCCTCTCCTCCACCTCCTCAGACCTCCTCTCCTCTCCTCCACCTCCTCAGACCTCCTCTCCTCTCCTCCACCTCCCTCAGACCTCCTCTCCTCCACCTCCTCAGACCTCCTCTCCTCTCCTCCACCTCCCTCAGACCTCCTCTCCTCTCCTCCACCTCCTCAGACCTCCTCTCCTCTCCTCCACCTCCCTCAGACCTCCTCTCCTCTCCTCCACCTCCTCAGACCTCTCCTCTCCTCCACCTCCACCTCCCTCAGACCTCCTCTCCTCTCCTCCACCTCAGACCTCCTCTCCTCTCCTCCACCTCCCTCAGACCTCCTCTCCTCTCCTCCACCTCCTCAGACCTCCTCTCCTCTCCTCCACCTCCTCAGACCTCCTCTCCTCTCCTCCACCTCCCTCAGATCTCCTCTCCTCTCCTCCACCTCCCTCAGACCTCCTCTCCTCTCCTCCACCTCCTCAGATCTCCTCTCCTCCACCTCCTCAGACCTCCTCTCCTCTCCTCCACCTCCTCAGACCTCTCCTCTCCTCCACCTCCTCAGACCTCCTCTCCTCTCCTCTCCTTCACCTCCTCAGACCTCCTCTCCTCCACCTCCTCAGACCTCCTCTCCTCTCCTCCACCTCCTCAGACCTCTCCTCTCCTCCACCTCCTCAGACCTCCTCTCCTCTCCTTCACCTCCTCAGACCTCCTCTCCTCCACCTCCTCAGACCTCCTCTCCTCTCCTCCACCTCCTCAGACCTCCTCTCCTCTCCTCCACCTCCCTCAGACCTCCTCTCCTCTCCTCCACCTCCTCAGACCTCCTCTCCTCCACCTCCTCAGACCTCCCCTCTCCTCCACCTCCCTCAGACCTCCTCTCCTCTCCTCCACCTCCCTCAGACCTCCTCTCCTCTCCGGTCGTTCTCTCCGTTTCAGATTAGCCATGGCGAGGAATCCGGTGCAGCCGGCAGCTGGAATGTCCTGTTTGTCTTGCTCTGTTTGTGCTGTGTGTGTGTGTGTGTGCTGCTGTGTGTGTGTGTGTGTGTGTGTGCGCTGTTGTGTGTGTGTGTGTGTGTGTGTGTGTGTGTGTGTGTGTGTGTGTGTGTGTGTGTGTGTGTGTGCGTGCGTGTGTGCGTGGTTGGTGAGGCTGGTGCTGCTGTTTGATGTGTTCCATTGTCTGAGAGCCAAGCTGCTTCCTGTCGCTCTGTGTTCCCCGATAGAGAGAGAGAGAGAGAGAGAGAGAGAGAATCGGCCACCGTCGGGCATAAACCTCTTATCTCCATATTTCAACTTTTTATGTTTTTGTCACACAAAAGTATAACACAACTATCTCAACAAGCTCGAAACGCATTGCGATGCGACATGTTTTGAGCGTGTAGATCTGCTCTTTTTGAGCGGTGCGCTGCTAGCCCCTCCTATGTCCAGCTTTGAGGTAAACACAACACATTGAATGCCAACGAATGGACAGCTTTGAGCGTTTTCCGTAAACACAAACATTGCGCAAAACGCAAACGTTGAAGACGAAGGTGAGGACGCAAATAATTCTGATTGGCCCGGAATGAGACGATGTAATATGATGATGATATACCTCAATTCACACGGGTGTGATTTCTTGAATTTTAATCCTGAAAAGTACATGTATGCATATGAGGGGGATAGAGAGAGAGAGAGAGAGAAAATAGCAATATCTACGAGCTCACGTTGCGCCGCGAAAAGGCATCGAGAAACCGAGGGATGAAGGAAAAGACGAGTGGAAAGAGGGGGTGAGAAGGAACGAGGGAGAGAGAGAGAGCCTTCGATAGGGCTTTTCCTCCAAACACCCAATACAATGAAGCAGTGCGTAATTTCCCCTCCATACACATACACGCACGCACACGCACGCACGCGCACACACACACACGCACACAAATGATTTTTGTACAAATGAATGCCCTTATAATGCAGTAGTTGGCTACCCATATTTAGAAGGTGAACCGAACATGACTATGACATCTGCGTGTGTGCGTGCGTGCGTGCGTGCGTGCGTGCGTGCGTGCGTGCGTGCGTGCGTGCGTGCGTGCGTGCGGTCTGACCACTAAGGACAGCGCAGACAAGAAACATACATTTTAAGAAATTATGGGGACGTAAAAAGAGGAAAAGAAATGCCACGCAGGGTCAAATAAAACGTATAAAAGAGAGGGAGAAAAAAAAGTCCAAGAGTGTCCTCCGTGTGACGTGATGTGTATACTGTACATGTTTCATTCTCTAGCCACTTTTTTTGTGAAGAAAACAGACGTCCATAAATCATTCAACATTGGTGTTCCCATATTGTGTGTGTGTGTGTGTGTGTGTGTGTGTGTGTGTGTGTGTGTGTGTGTGTGTGTGTGTGTGTGTGTGTGTGTGTGTGTGTGTGTGTGTGTGTGCACGCGCGTGTGTGTGCTTCTGGCTGGTGGAGGGGTTTTGACGAGGCAGAGCAGAGCATTCCTGCTGGGTGGTGATGTCATGAGAACTAGCTCTCCGCTCGCAGACAGACAGCCCTGTTTATGTTCCCTCCAGAGGAGAAACCACACACTGCGTGTGTGTGTGTGTGCGCGCGGGTGTGTGTGCGGGTGCGTGCACATTTTAGCTTATGGGGGAAGGGGGTAGACCAAAGAGGCACTCGAGGGGGTCCACTTTCCTCTGCCCGCTTAGGGAAAAGGAGAGAGGGAACCACTTAGTGATGCCTTCCTTATATACGCACGCACGCACGCACGCACGCACGCACGCAGGGAGAAAGAGGAAGTTTCTCATGTTTTGCAGAGCACAGTAGCCGTGCAGCCAGACTGCGCTAGCTTTGAGTGATTGCTATAATGCTTCTAAACAGTCCTCCTGAGGGACGGGACCCCGCATTCCTTAACAGAGTCAAACAAACCCTATGTCAGCACAGCAACAATGCTATATAATGCCAAAATACAGATACATATATTATGCAATATTGAAATGTTGGTTGTGTGGATAGAAAAGCAGGGTGTCCCGGGGCCACCAGAGGACCAGACAGAACAGAACTGACTTTAAGGAGTGGATGAACAGAACTCAAGGAGTGCTGTAAACTATAGCGGTTCCCAAACTTTGTCATGTCAAGGACCCCCAAATGGACATTCATTAGCCCGCGGACCCCCATTAGAAAAGATATTCCAGAGACCAGTGATTCTCAACCCGTTTAATTTCAAGCACCCCCAGTTTGACATGCATATTAGTCTACAGAACCCCATTTAATGGCATTGACCCCAATTTATATTGAAAAATCAAAGTTAATTTAACTCTGAGAGTGTAGAAATGGAACCAAACGGACCCGTAGGGTCCGTTTGGTTCCATGTGTACGCTCTCAGAGTTACAGACCCATAAGGATCCATTTGGTTCCTAACTATTTATTTAGCTGGGGGACCCTCTGGAACTCCCCCAAGGACCCCTGGGGGTCCCCGGACCCCACTTTGGGAAACTAAAGAATACATGGGCAACTGGCGGCCCGGGGCCCACATGCGGCCCCCACCCTCACTAAATGGGGCCCGCAGGTTACTATCGCAATACTGATATACGGTAATTTATTTCAGCTTTTTGAACATGACCCTCTTCAATTACTTCAGTCTAAATTAGTGTGTATTATTAAATTGTTTTTGTCTTTTTTTTTTAATGTCCAATGTATTTGTATTTTGTTCATAAAGTTAACATAACTATAATTTGAAATGAAATAAAAAAAAAATACTTTTCAGGATTCCAATTTAAAAATAGCAAAAAAAAAAAATAATAATAATGCAGGATTTCAATTCAAATGATGCAACGCGTTTTGAGCTTGTAGATGGATCGGCTATTTTTGCTACGACAGTAATATGCAAATGTTGTGAGTGTGAAGATATCGTGGCCCTCTCCATCTCCAAAAGTTCTCCCACCCCTGATGTAAAGGAATGCGTTGCCACAGTGAAATGTGATCCACTCTGTGAATCCTACCAGATCATTCTCCCATAGTATCCTGATACTCAACACTTGCATGGTTTCCGCCGCCATCGGTGTGTGAATGTGTGTGTGTGTGTGTGTGAATGGGTGAATGTAATGCACAATCTATGTAAAGGTGTATGCATGTGTGTGTGTGTGTGTGTGTGTGTGTGTGTGTGTGTGTGAGAATGGGTGAATGTAATGCACAATCTATGTAAAGGTGTGTGGATGTGTGTGTGAATGGGTGAATGTAATGCACAATCTATGTAAAGGTATATGGATGTGTGTGTGAATGGGTGAATGTAATGCACAATCTATGTAAAGGTGTATGGATGTGTGTGTGTGTGTGAATGGGTGAATGTAATGCACAATCTATGTAAAGGTGTGGATGTGTGTGTGTGAATGGGTGAATGTAATGCACAATCTATGTAAAGGTGTATGGATGTGTGTGTGTGTGTGTGAATGGGTGAATGTAATGCACAATCTATGTAAAGGTGTGGATGTGTGTGTGTGAATGGGTGAATGTAATGCACAATCTATGTAAAGGTGTATGGATGTGTGTGTGTGTGTGAATGGGTGAATGTAATGCACAATCTATGTAAAGGTGTATGGATGTGTGTGTGTGTGAATGGGTGAATGTAATGCACAATCTATGTAAAGGTGTATGGATGTGTGTGTGTGAATGGGTGAAGTAATGCACAATTTATGTAAAGCGCCTTGGATAAAGGCGCTGTATATAAATGCACCATTTACCATTTACCACCGTCAACAGTATATACAATGCACTATGCAGGGAAACTACAACACAAGGTCACAGTGTCCTCACCGCAACAACATTGCATACAATTCCATTTAGTTTTAGTCACATTTTTGTCATCTGAAAGTTTTTTGTTTGGGTCTAGTTTTAGTCGACTAAATATGTGATTTGTGCCGACTAAATCTACAGTTGATAAAAAATGTATTTTGGTGGGCCTTGATGGCATTGTAATGTCACATTTTACACTGCTGAAAATAGCCGATCTGCAATGTGAAACAAACATGTCTTTTAGTTCTACTGGATCTTTTCTCCACTAGTCCCTTTTCGTCAGTGAAAAATGGTAGTTATAGAACATGTTTCGCCATAGTTTTAGTCGACGAAATCAACACTGCCTCACTGTATCCAGTGTTGATTTCTTCGACTAAAACTAAGACGAAAAATGTTCGTCGACTACCTTTTTCCACTGACGGAAACTAAATTAAAATTAAGCTATGACGACTAAAACTAAGACAATGCCAGCATTCAGGAGAATTGCCTCTTTCACGAACTCTCCTGAATGTGAACGCAACATTTTGTCCTATTATATGTAGAAATCCATGTCGTAACGCCGCAACTTCAGTAGCTAAAGAGTGTGGGGTTACGACCCGAAAATAGCTGATCTACAAGCTCTCAATGCATCGCGCTGCGATGCGGTGAGAGCTTGTAGATACGCTGTTTTAGATACTTTTGCCTCGTTTAGGGAATTTCAACCCCTGCCTCTAACATTCTCTGCACGTCCCTGCAAAAATTATAAATTAAAATAAAATCAGTTAATCAGTTCTCTGGAAGGTTCTCTTGCACATTAGGCTTTCTTAACATTTCCTCATAGCCTCCAGTACAGTCAACTGTCCTACCTTTAACCGTTTCCGTCCGTAGGACGTCGCTACACGTCCTAGGGGTCCCAATCAACACGTACATACGACGTCTTAGCGCATCCTCAATGATACCGCGCGAGATAAGAATATTCTGAATTTTTTCCTTTTTTTTATTTGTCAGTTCGCCTTTCGGCTACCGTATGCTACACTCTAGACTCTTGTTAGCTTACCATTGACTTAGCTGTTACCGCGGCAGAAAGAAGGACTTGTCTCTCCTAATCCAGGGTGCTCTCCGTGGTTTTGAACGGATCGATATACTAGCGCTTCATTTCAATTAAAACGATAGCAATGTAAGCTAGCAATGTAAAGATAACTTTTTTGAGCGGATTGTTTCCGGGTTGTGGGTTTCCGAGTAAAAACGCAGGTCTCATTGAAAACAAACTATAGGCACGTTATATCGCTTCACGTTTGAAGATGCGCACGCATCCACTTTCAACGGCCTGTATATCCAAATCGGCGCAATGAAGGTTTTTCAACGGCCGACAGCAGGCGCTGGTTTTTTTCTGCACCGAGCGAGAGAACAACAACCGGTCAAGACACCACACACAGCATTATGTCATCGTAACATCCGGTTACGGATATTTGGCTCTTCAAAGTAAGGGTTGAAAGCGGAAAACCTTGTCAATGCGTGATAAATAGATGAATTAATCCTGGCGGGCAGTGGGGACTACTTCCAGGGCTACAGACAGACTACTGGTTTCGTTCAGTATTAAATTAATTGCTCGTGCTGGTGCAACCAATTAAAAGGTTTAGTCGCACTTGATAGAGAACACTTTCCACCCAAATTGTCACACTCCGGAGCCTTAACCCATGTAGACCTGAGCTCGATTCTACAAATGTCTTCTAAATCATGACAGTTTTCTGAAAAACCCTATGTCAGTCGTTCTCAAACATTTTCATGTTAAGGACCCCCAAATATATATGTATTTGGCCGCCATCTGAAAATATGTTGTTCCAGAGACCTCCCCAGAAGCAAAGATTTGAGTTGAATATATATATTCCAAATTTGTGCCACATTTTCATGATTTTTCAAAAATAGCAGACCTACAAGCTCGTAGCTGGTAGATCTGCTATTTTTCAATAGCTAAAGCATAACATAATGCTTTAAAACACCAAAAAGGGTTCCCGCCCCAAAAATGGGTTAACTTCACCCATTCCTTGTCAACCAATCTTCATTTTGGTCCTCTCTAATTGCACAGGTTTGCACATGTTCTAACTGTATGATGATAAAACTGTACTATTTTGTGTCTATTTTGTGGCAAATCATCTTTCTTCTCCTTTTTATTTTGCATTGTTACAGAGCTTGTTTTCACAGTGGGTCCCGTCCAGCGTGTGAACAAAATGCATGAGAGGAACAGAAGCCCAGGTCTTTCCCAGGTTTATTTTTACAATACCAACATTCCCTGTTGGAATGAGAGCAAATCCTATACCCCCCCTGATACAGATCTTTTTATCTCCTGCTTGGTCGTTGGCTACATGATTTTACACTGTGGTGTAAAGTAACTAAGTACTTTTACTTAAGTACTGTACTTAAGTACAATTTTGAAGTATTTGTACTTGAGTATTTCCAATTTCCAGTACTTTTACGTCTACTCCACTACATCTCGGAGCAACAATTTGTACTTTTACTTCACTACAATTATTTGAAAATTTAGTTACTTTGATTGATCTAATTTTGATTAGAAAACATACATTAACCACTTCAACCCTATACATTTCGGCCATTTGAAAATAGCAGATCTACAAGCTCACAATGCGTCGCAATGCTTGTAGATTGGCTATTTTCAATAGATTTTCTACACATTTTGAATTTGTGAAATGGGACATTCTGCAATATGAATACTTTTACTTTTAGTACTTTAAGTACATTTTGATGCCGATACTTCTGTACTTTTACTCAAGTACATTTTCAATTCCGTACTTTTACTTGTAACGAAGTAGTTCTAAATTGCAGTATTGGTACTTTTACTTAAGTAAAATGAGTACTTTTTACACCACTGATTTTACACTGCTATATATGGACAGTTTCAAACTCGCAACACCACCGACAGTGAGTTTTCTAACTCATATGAACTCATATGAAGCGCAGTAGTTTAGGTAGGAACCAAAATTCTCTACGGCGGAACTATTGTGTTCTGAGTCGTTCGTTTCCGCCCAGATATATTTGCGGTGTGTGCGTGTGTGCGTGCGTGCGTGCACACGCACACACACACACACACACAGATAGAAACAGCGCACCCCGGTTTAGCCAATGCGAGAGCCAAATGGACTAGACTAGACGACTCGCTTGCACATCGATGATGGACTCAGCTTGCTATTTCATAGCAGCTGGTAAATAAGCTTTATTGGGCCGCTTTTAGCTGACTGCCCGCTTCCGAAGCATGTTCACACATTACGTCAAAATATATATTAATATACAAGTAAACTGCCAGCATTTGAACCCATTCAGACCTGAGGACGATTCCTGACAGTTTTCTGAAAATCCTCATGTTTCTATCTATGTCAGTGGTTCTCAAACATTTTCATGTCAAGGACCCCCAAAGATTACATGTAATTGGCCGCCGACCCCCATCTGAAAATGTGTTTTTCCAAGGACCCCTCCAGAAGCAACGATTTGAGTTAAAAAACATTCGCTCTGAAAGAATATATATTCAAAGATTTGTGCCACATTTTCACTATTTTTTCCAAAAATAGCAGACCTACAAGCTCGTAGCGCGGCACTCGGTGCCGCGCTATGAGCTTGTAGATCTGCTGTTTTTCAATGGCTAAAGTAGAACAGAATGCTCTAGTAAACTGCCAGCATTTTAATCATGCGTGAAAGGAGTTATAGTTATCCTACGCTAAACACAACATATTAATAACAGACTCAACAGCGAACGGGACGTGTCAGATTCAACATTGTGGCTCTTCTCCTAACATGAGTGTTGTTTGGATGAAGTGTGTGTAGAATTGCTGACCGAATGTTTTGTAGCAGCATGTCTGTCCACAGAATGTTTTTCGGAGGGGGATTTGAACAGCTGTGGTTTTAGCTCAAGACAATTTTTGGGGCATGGAGAAATGGCATTCCTTTCCGTTTTCATAAACTATTAAATGCTCAACATGCAACTATTGTTCCAGCTATGGCTGGTCTCCCCTGTGGTGGCTACTGTAGGAGTAACTTTAGGGTAAGGAGGACTCTGGTCTTGCGTGCGTGCGTGCGTGCGTGCGTGCGTGCGTGCGTGCGTGCGTGCGTGCGTGCGTGCGTGCGCGATGCATGTGATGTGTTTGTATTCTGTTTTTTGGGGAATGGGGAGGCCAGTCCAGCATTATATCCCCTGTGTGTGTGTGTGTGTGCGCGCGTGTGTGTGTGCGTGTGTGCGTGTGCGTGCAGCATTATATCCCAGTCTACTTGCAGCTCTTCCCAAAGCCTGCAGTCTGCCTGATGTGATGCTATCAGGACGTTAGGAGTCTGGGCTTGGACACACACACACACGCACGCACACGCACGCGCGCAGCGCGCGTGCGTACGTCGTCTCTGTGTCATTCTCCCTCTCCTTGTCTTTGACTTTACACACAGATTAAAGTGAAAGTTGTTGTGTGGTGGGACACGTTGAATGCACTCCACCAGTTCGAACCCTGTGGGCTCCCCCAGAGTTAGTGTCAAAGTGTCCTTGAGCAAGACACTGAACCCCTAATTGCTCCTGATGTGTGCCGGTTGGTGCCTTGCATGGTTTCCTCCGCCACCGGTGTGTGAAAGGGTGAATGTAATGCGCTTTGGATAAAGGCGCTATATAAATGCACCATTTACCATCTTCCACCACCAAAGGTACAGCAGAGGTACACACACACACACACACACACACACACACACACACACACACACACACACACACACACACACACACACAGAGAAACAGATGGGGGAAGTCAGAGGCTGGGCAAAAAATGGATGAAATTTTGAGTAAATTGATAGAAATATTGAGTAAATTGAGAGAAATCAAAGTGAGAAAAAGGAGGTAGAGAGAGAGAGAGGTGGTGGAAGCGGTCAAGCGGGGGGGAGAGAGGGGGGGGGGAGTAAGTCAGGACCTACTAGGACCTCAGACTTTTGTGGACTTATTCAGCGCTACTGAAAAATGAAGCAGGATATAAATGGAATGGAAAATGATTACCCAGTGAGTGTATGTGGAAAAAAAAACCCTAAAAGATTAGAACGATGATGATGATGATGATGATGATGCTCTACTTGCGTCTTTGCTTGTCCTCCTCTTCCTCCTCCTCCTCCTAAAAGATTAGAACGAT
The DNA here is from genome assembly GCF_951216825.1 of Electrona antarctica. Classification (NCBI taxonomy): domain Eukaryota; kingdom Metazoa; phylum Chordata; class Actinopteri; order Myctophiformes; family Myctophidae; genus Electrona; species Electrona antarctica. The sequence continues at coordinate 2,620 of NW_027636918.1, read as the reverse complement.
GATGATGATGATGATGATGATGATGCTCTACTTGCGTCTTTGCTTGTCCTCCTCCTCTTTCTCCTCCTCCTCCTCCTATCACACGCCAAAGCAGAAACAAGTTTTTTTTTCTCACAGGAACTGCATGCCAGCATTTTAAACTTTGGGGAGGAGGAGGAAGGGGGGGTGGGGGAGGGGGGTGGGGGAGGGGTCACTGTAGTGCCATACTTAGTGCTTCCGTGGGTTCGTCGTTCTTGCCGACACAGCTGATGAGACGGTCATGTAATTAACCCATTTAGGCTTGAGACCAGATTCTAAAAATGTCTTCTACATCCTGACAGTTTTCTGAAAAAGCTATGTTTCTATGTCAGTCGTTCAAAAATAGCAGACCTACAAGCTCGTAGTGCGCCACTCGGTGGCGCGCTATGAGCTTGTAGATCTGCTATTTTTCAATAGCTAAAGCATAACATAATGCTAACACCAAAAGGGGTTCCCGCCCAAAACGTGTTAAAGCTTCTACGGTTTTATTGACTATAGTACACACGTACACAGGATTATATCAGCGTAGTCTAAGTCAGTGGTTCCCAAAGTGGGGTCCGGGGACCACCCAGGTGTCCTTGAGGGAGTTCCAGGGGGTCCCCAGCTAAATGATAGTTAGGAACCAAATGGACCCTTATGGGAGTGTAACTCTGAGAGCGTACAGATGAACCAAATGGACCCGTTATCTGTATGCTCACAGAGTTAAATTAACATCAATTGGGGGTCCCAGAGATAGAAATCCTATTAAAATGGGGGTCTGTAGATTAATGCATGTCAAACTGGGGGGTCCTTGAAATTAAACCACTGCTAGAGCCATGAAAATCTCTCAGGCAGCGGTGGCCGAACGGTTTGCAGAGCGGTCTTGTTATCGGAAGGTCGCCAGTTCGAATCCCCGGACCGGCACGTTAAAATTACCACCGCTGAAGTGCCCTTGAGCAAGGCATTGAACCCCTACCATGAAATGTTCTATGAGCAGGGTCTGGCTGTAAACGAGCATCTCGAGCTTAGTCCATTCACCCTGGGTAAACAAAAAACTTTGCTTTACTTTGCTTCATTGGGATCCTTGGCATATATAGAGGGTATGCACACGCATATAGTGAATGGCAGATCGAGTGGCAAATCGAGTGGCAAAGTGAATTTAATGTTTAAAGTAATTTCATGCAATGAAATAGGACTTTTCTGTGTGGATGTATGGGCTGTCAAGGCCAGAAAGTAGTTTTTTGCCACTCAGTAGGCATTCCCGCATAACTTCCTGGTATGATGATGATGTCACGCGCATACCCTCTATTTTCAAATGGGGGTCCGCGGGCTAACTAGTGTCAATTTGGGGGTCCTTGACGTGAAAAAGTTTGGGAACCACTGGTCTATAAGAAGCTTTGCTGGGTCTGCTGCTTGCCATGCGTTTAAAATCAAAGTCTTTTATAACTTTCCACCATTGAGCCAGCTCTGTGTCTTTCTCATGGGTTTTTGTAGCCCGGAGTCTGTAGCTGCAGCATTCTATTATAGAGAGGTGGAAACACTGCCCATTGACAGTGGGAGAGTGTTGTGTATGTTTTTAACTCATTTTCTGCTAAGGGGCGTCTTTGGATGGATTAAATTAATCGAAAATATATATATTTTTTAACCGGTTCTTGGTGTCTCCTTTGCCGAGCAGCGCTTTGCTTCCGTGTTGTGACGTCATTCAATATTTTCCTCTCCGTCCAGACTATCTTTAAGTGAGGATCTTTAGCTGTGTTTTTTTTTCTTTTTCAGAATCGAAGTTCAGATTGAGGTGATCATATTCAGAACATCCATGTTTTAGGAGCTCAATAAAAAAAGCTCCCCGCGAGAGAGTGCTCCGGAAACTGATTGATTATTACTTCGGGTTCATAAAATCAGCTGGTAGCTTTTCAGAATAATAGCTTGAATGAATGGTGGTCTATGGGCGTCAGTCTTCCGCTTTTTGTGACCTTAAACGTCGGCGCGGAACGTGTTACAAGAAGTCTAAGACCTAAGCTTGTGTTGTTGAATCAATGTTCTCAATACACGACGCTGAGACCATTTGCCATAGTTAGAATAGATGATTATTTTGTATTTGTAGTTTCTTTTCCCTTTTTCTTTTTCTCTGTAGAAAAATACAAAACAACGTGGATAAAAAATGTGGCAAAGGTTTCAATTATTCACGTGGATTCTGTCGGTCTCGTTGCATCAAGAATCATGTCAACACTAGTCTATTTACGTTCATTCTAGGTTGTGAGATCACACTGAGTGAACATGAAATCCGTTTCCGGTTTACTCCTTCACAATAAAAATGCAAAAACGTATTTTCTCTTATACCAAATAAAGAACATTAAATCCACAACAAATACATTCAAGTATGCAGTGAACAACAATAATAATAATGTCTTTCAAATAACTCTCAGTTTTAACTGTAAATAGTACAATTTACAACTTATTTTTAACTCAACATGAAATAAATGACAATCTAGGTGCTATATAAATGCACCACACACCTCCAGAAGCACGTAACATTCACACACACATTCACACACGGAGGAAAACCATGCAAGGCACCAACCTGCACATCGGGAGCAATTAGGGGTTCAGAGTCTTGCTCAAGGAC